>NC_072732.1:83875760-84175760 GCF_026930045.1 Uloborus diversus | reverse complement strand
TTTTATTTATTTATTTATTTATTTATTATTTTTTTTTGCATGTTTTACATTACCTAAATGTCAAGTTTTCTGTCTGCCTTTCCCAGAACAGTCACACAACATATAGATTGGTGTAAAACAGCTTTCTAATTAATTACAAAAGATTTTTTTAATATACACAATATATTTTAATTGAATTAATCTTCTATCTAATTTTTAAAAAATTGTATAAAAAAAATCAATATTGCAATAATTTAATAGGCAGCCATATCAGGAAAGTAACATTAGTTTCAAGTTTAAAAAAAAACATTTTACATTGTTAGAAAACTGCAATGTGTTGTGATTCGTTTAACAACTTTATTTTAAAAATTTTTTAGGAAGAACTAGAATACCGCCATCTTTAAAGAATGAGTGAATTTTTTTGGAAAAGTTTCTTATGTTTTGGAAACAAGTGGAAATTTTTGAGTGATTTTAACTTGTATACTAAATGCTTAGTATTATTAATTGACGTACCGTTGAGGTTTGCGTTTTTCTTTTAGTCAAAATATTATTGCTGGATTTGATTGTTTTACGTTTGATGTTGAACATTTCTATCAAATACTTTTTAGAAGAAAATTAAGTTTTTTGGGATCTAAGACACGTATTAATTCTTCATAATCAATAATTGAAGTTGAATGAATAAAGGAGGAGATAATGAAACAATTAACCAATAAATAAATAGAGTAAACTAATGTATGCAAAAAATAAATCGTAAAAAAATGAGTCAATTCGATAGTGAATGAATAAGAAAATTATAACTTAGAAAATAATCTCTGCAAAATTAGAAAATATTCTCAAAATCTCTTCAAAATTAGAAAATACTCACGAAAATCTCTTCAAAAATAGAAAATATTCTCGGAAATCTCTTCAAAATTAAAAATTATTGTCCAAAATTTCTGCAAAATTTGAAACTATTCTCGAATCAAGTACTTATTTCATTTCAGAAACCAAAGAAACTAAAAAGAGGTTTCAAGCAAGGATTACTTAAAACAATATTTTGTATTTCTTTGTATAAAAAGAATGATCAATAATTCATATATTTTTGCTTCAAAACATAATGCGCATAAACTACAAAAACTGATGTTTACAAAACATATTTCTACTGCTGCTGCGATTCTTCTGAAAGTCAACAAATTCAAAGACTTGCCGGATGCGAAGCCCTTTGTTATGATATTCCGTAACAAGAAAAAATGGATTTCAGTAGATGTTTCTTTTATGCTATGTATGGGATGGTATTCATTTCTTGTTTGCGAAAATAGTACGAGGTTATTCCATCAGAACTGGATGTTGACTACATTTCCGTATCGTTTCTGAAGAAATGGTAATGGACGTGTTTCTTTAGAACTGAGCTAGCTGCGGTGTTCTTCTTTGAATCTTGTCGTTTTCGCTACTCGAAACTAATTTTAATCTATGCACTCAAACCTGTGTTTTTTTTTTTTTTTTTTTTTTTTTGTTAAAGTCACAGGAATTGATAGAATACGCAAAAAAATAACATGAACCCAGAAAATACTCTCATTTTCACAACAGTTATTTTTTAATTAATTTTCTAAAATGTCCAATTTTTCAAACAAGGCGTGGTCTTTATGACGTCACAAGTGAGGTCCTCTGGCGCATCTTTCACAGCGTTTCCACGTTATGATAATCAAGAAGCGAATTAAAAATTGCATCTACGCTTGCTATCAACCATATCGTCCCATAAGAGTTTTCCCTATTTAAATCCAGTTTACTTCGGATTTTTGTAAAATTTAACACCGAGTTGATGCTCAGGAATTACAAAGCTAGATGTTTCTCACACAAAATCACAGTTTACATCAGATCTTTGCGACATTTTTCACATCTGCCCTTTGACGCTTCGGAATTCATATAGGGGATTTCTCCCCCTATGGTGGTGAAACCCCCTTAGGATGCTTTTGCCAGAAACACGGTGAAATCGAATGTTTATGCCTTAAGTCATAACAATGACTGAATTTTTGTAATTTAAAAAAAAATCCAAACAAAAATGTATCCAAATTTTTAAATCATAAAATTACTCTTTTCTACACACTGAAGGGAAAGTTTAAATTTTCTCTCTTAGTTTTCCTTTATTTAAGTCTGATCGTTGCACATGCGTCACTTGACAGACTTTATTTTCGAGGTAGATCGTGCAACGTCGGACAACGCAGTTAGTATAACATAAATATTATAATGTGTGAAACGGTCATCATCAAATAAACAATCTATTCAATAAATAAATGTTTGCAGTAAGAATATTAAAATATCAACGATAGAGTTCAAAAAAACTGTAACGTTAAGGAAACCATTATTAACCACCATTGACCCTGGAATTACCATTCATAATTAACACATCTGAAAGTTTAAAGCTAAATAGTACTCTGAAAAAATACGGATAAAATGGAAATGAAAAACATGTCCTAAATAAATACGTTTAAATATCATGGGTATATTAAATTTTTACTTTAGATATGATTTAAGCATAATCATATTATCCTTTCTATTGCAGCTAAGGGTCTTAAGTAAACGACATGACATTTCAGTACTTAAGGTCGATTACTTATCTAAAGAAATGATAATATAACTCGCTATACCAACAACAAAGGGAGCACTGGACCACGTGAACCTCTATCTACCAATCTTAAAACGATCTGATATCAAGGCCACAGCAAAGGGAGGATAATAAGAAACCTTGATTACTCAAAAAGCATTAGATGCATTTAATATTTAAACAATAGTTCTCTTCCTCTCTCTTCTTTTCTCTTCTTTTTTTTTCTCTTTTTTTCCTTCTAAAAAGTTGAAGCAAGATCAAACTTGAAGTATTTTAACTAGAAAAGTTCAAACTTAAAATTTATTCCATAAGAATTGACTTTTTCTCCTGTTTTAGTTTGATATGATGAATGACTATCTCCTTTACGGCATCATTCGATTTATTTCTCTTTTAATTAATTAAAGCAGGACCATATTTTCAACTTTTTAGGTAAAAGTTCCTCCACTCAAATTGATTTCTCAATCTTCAAGAGAAATAACAGAAAACATGCGTACTCGTAAAAACATTGTCCTTTCACCTCTAAAATGCCTCTAGTATCCTGTCAATATAATAATCATAGTATAAGTTCTGACTTATTTCATTTTTTAATAATTCAAGCGAGGCCGTATTTTAAACTTTTTAAGTAAAAACATAGAACAAAATTTCCGCCACGCAAATAGGTTTCCCAATCGGCAAGTGAAATATCGTGAAACATGCGTAATTGTAAAAACATTGTCCATCCGCCTCTAAAATGCCTCTAGCGTCATCTGGAATGTACAGCAGTGTTCAGGACTATTTGGAAATCCCTCTTGTTAATTCAATTGCAGCGGCAGTGCAAACGGACTTAATTAGCAAGAGGATTACTACTGCATGCTTCAAGCTCTCATTCAAGCTCCCTAATTGCTGGGATTTATTTTGATTTCAACTTGCCTAATGAACGGGGATAGGTCCAATCATTTGAATGGGGAATGTACTTGAAGAGCTATTGTTGTGCACTAAAACCACTCATTTACTATCTGAATATCTTAGTTTTAGAAAGCTTCTTCCAATAAGAATTCTTTGTTGAATGTAGATACAATCTGACATGCAGTTAAACAACACACTTTGTTTAAGCGTTCACTTATTTTAAACCCGTGTTCACTTTTGCAGTTGTTCAATTTTTGCCAGGGCATTAACTGATGGTAAACTCTAAGCTCTAATTAGCCATGATAACTAGCCCAAAAGGGGCTACATTTATGTAACCAATTACGTAGTGCTTAAGCTCTAATTAGCCATGATAACTAACCAAGAAGGGGCTACATTTATGTAACCAATTACGTTGTGCTTAAGCTCTAATTCAAAAAAAAAATAAAATATGCAAAAGCCCTAGATTATTCGAAACTTATAGTTATGCATAAATAGTCCAAATTCCATTATCTATAAATCTCATTTTTTATCTATCGAAATTCACCTAAACAAAAGAAGTGCAGGAGCTAATGTCCAGTGAGCTCTCATACAAATTAAGCCCTGTTATCATGAGGTATTGTATCAGTAAATTTCATTGATAATGATATCAAACGAAAAATACCTATCGTATATTTTGCTCAGATTTCCCTCATTGTAAAAGAAAAAAACAATCAGAGAAATGTTTGAAAAATAATGGACAGTCAGTGTGTCTAATTTCCGCCTGTTACATATTTCGCAAAAAATAGGGAAGTTTCCCGCTAAAAGTCAGTAAAAATCCTGAAAACTACCTGTAATTGTCCTGAAGAAACGTTTCCAATAAAAACTAGTCACTTTTTCGGAATTAATCAAAATTCTTCCAAAAAAACTTACACATGTATATATATGCAATATATATGTGTGTGTGTTTGTATGTGTCTGTCTGTGTGTGTCTGTGTGTGTCTGTGTGTTCAAATATTAAATATGAACTTACCCAAATTATTACCCAAATTATTATTAAATAGTAAGTTTTACGTGAGAATCTAAACTAGATAAAAATAATTACGATCTCGATGAAAAATGAAATATGTATACAGTTATTTTAATCTCCTTCTTTCTTTCTTTTAAAATATATTTTTGTTTTCTACACTTTTCAATTCCAGAAGCGATTAATAATTTCAAATGTTTATTCCCTTTTATCGAATGTTTCATTAAACGCTTATTAACTTATAAAATGTTTTTTGCTTGATCGCTTCATATGATTTTTTCACCTTAATTCTTATGCATAGTAATGTTGACAAATCTCTAGTTAGCCGCAAATTTAAAAGTAGAAATGTTCAGTTCTTATTAAAAAATTAATCAGTTTATCCGGAGAAAAAATGTAATGAATTGGCTTTTAAATCTTTCATTTGATTATACGCTTCTTAAACAAATGGAAATACTGCAGATGAAATTTCAAAAACAAAATTAGTTATGTAATTCAATGTAGTTAATACGTTCTCCTGGGCAGTTAGTAATTTTGCGATTTTATAGTTCTCTACTAGAGCTTTTTCTTTCATATTTCACATATTTCAGTTACTCCTTTTGTTTTAAATTTTTAATTAATTTTGTTCAAACAGAGAAGCAAATTCTCAACGTCAAAGTCTTCATTTTTACGGAAAAATATTGTCTTACAAAGCATTTGTATACTTTGTGGAATGAAACGTATATTTCCATTTTCAAAATTAATTTTTAATACGTAACTCTTCATCAAGTTTCCAATAAAACAATTCCCAAATATATTACAAAACAAAAATGATGGTCAATTGATTCACTGATAGTACAAACAAATGATTTGCTTGAATCCTTGAATCAGGCAATTCTATGGGAAGTTATTACGAAAAGCAATCAACAATAAGGCGAATGTGCATACATTATTCAGCTTTTCCGTTAGCTTATTTTTATTTTTAATGCAGTCTTTATCAAAAAATATAGTCTTTAATTTTACTTTTGGCAAAGTAGTGCGTGATTTATTTTAAAAAATAGATTAGAATTATTTCTTTCTTGTATGAATAGAAGTTATCATTCCCCATGAAACTTTAAAATATGTACTCTATAACTATATTTATATCATTAAAAGCAAGTAAATGAATTGCATAATTTAATTTAATTTAAAAGCTGTATGATCAACCAATAATTTTCGAAGCTCTAAGGATGGCAGGCCTTGGAATATATTGGAAATTCTAATCCGCTCTCATCAAAAACACTTCGCTTTGCTCTTCCCAAAGCTAAAAGAAAACATTATTGAAATATATTTCTTCTAATAACATTCCTGAAAAATAGTATGCATTATCTTCAGCTTACGTTTATTGCAAAACATGCTTTCGTTCTGTCTTTTTTCTCCCTCCCTGCTTCCAATCTTAATTACATAATTTCTATTACCCCATTCATATTGAGGCCACCAATTACCGTTCGAAAAATAGAAAGAGGAAAAAATTCCCAGCATTTTCATTTATTCCAGCACTTACCGAAAAAATCTGATCAGATGTATGAAAAAAAGGAAAGAAAAAAAAAAGCCCTTCACATCATCTTCACTTCTTGACTTTCATACTGCAGCAATTTCTTTCCCTTTGCTTAATTCGATAAAGATGACGATATTGATATTATTACTGTTGACGATGCTTTTTTTCCCCTCCTTTTTATTTATTTCAATTCCTTTCGGCTAAAGAATTTTTTTTTTTTTTTTCGGAAGAACGTTTTTCTCAGGTTCTAGAAAGTTTCTTCCCTCAAAGCCTTTTTTCCCCAACCGAACCATACTTTGGATTTATTTCCGATTATTTCTTCCTCTATTAATTTTGCTAATGACTTTACAAAATAAATGTCTAGATTTTTTTGAGTAAGGGCACTTATTTTGAAACTTAATGATGTTTAAGATAAAACCACCAGTAGCTAATGGTTTAGTACCTGACCAGTATTAACACTTATAAAAAAAATATAAATAATGAACGAGAAATTTTGACATTGTGCAAAAATTACAAAATTGTAAACCGATGGTTGAGTTTGTGGTGCTTACGTTTTACTTTATTTTTACCTGATCTTATGGCCCCTGGGTGCCTCTTGTTAATAAAAGTTTTTCTTTACAAGTGTCAATTATTAAAACGCTGTCTACTACTGGTGGTTTTAGCTTAATATATATTCAGCGCAATTCGTTATTTTTTATTTTTTAGTTTTATTCTTAAATAAATCGCAAACTCGAAAAATGTTTTTGTGCTACATTCCTACTGAGATAAATGCTATTATATTCGATACATCATACATATACTAAAAATATCTTAAGTTGCACCATTTTATAAATTCCAAAAAATAAAATTTTCAAAAGACAAGTCGCTAAATTTTTTCCAAAGGATATGAATCACCTATACATCTAAATACAAAATTATCCAAAAGGGAAAAAAAAAAGAAAAATCTGAAAAGTGTGTAGAAACTTTTTATATTTATATTAAAGCGAAAAGTATTTATTAATTGTAAAATTAACAGTCAAAGAAAAAGCAAATTATATTAAAATCTAAGCTTTGGTCCTGCAGTAATACTTCTTTTCTTTTTCAAACCATTTAAACGATAGCTTTATTTTTCTGTTTGCATCTTTATTTCGTAAAATAATTATTAAATTTCGAATTATAGTTAATCATGTCGCATAAATAACCTCTACAATGAGGTATTTGTAACTACAATGCAATTCTAGATTCAAGCAAGAAAGGTGACAAGAATTACCCAGACAAAAACAAGCTCTGTTCCCAAATGAAGCAAGATAACATAATTTAGGATTTGAATCAAGAATTTTAAACGAAACGCATTACATAAAATATACACAATTTTCGAGACCGAATAAGGAAAGAAGAGAAGATTAGTCATCTTAATCGATAAAAAGAAACAGCGTTCTGCAACGTCTTCGCTCATTAATTACCCAACCAGACAATCCGGGATCTTAACAGAAACGATAATACCGAGTTCCGGTGATAATTACATTTGTGTTAATAATAACCGCGTAATTGCTGCCGCTAGCATTGGATCCTGATTACTGAAATTGCTTGCACTAAAGTGAGATGGGATTATGCTAATTATTCTCAAGAATTCATCGATAAACATTTATTGGGTTTTTTTTTTTTTTTTTTGTCAAAAAAGCTTTATAGTATCTTTGTGATCAGTGAAAAAAGTACATAGGGCAGTTTGTATATTATTATGAAAAAATGTATTTTTATGTCGTTATATGATGTAATTACATATTTTTTTTTTCGATTTCTGTTGCACCTATTTCTTATCCATAGATTTTAAACTACATAAAACACGTACAGTAGCGTGGTTCAAAAGAACTTTTTTTCAGCTAGAGTTTTAATGTAGTATTTATTTTCCCCAGCTGTTTCTTTTCTTCTTTGTAAATAATTATTTTATTGCAATGTATATACACATTGCTCGTTTATAAAGGGTGGGGTTTTTTTTTTTTTTTTTTTTTTTTTTTTTTATAGATATAGAACTTTAAGTCGGGAACACTGTTTGATCTATGGGCCATTTTGATAGTTGTCACTTGTTTTGTGTTTAGTTTGGTTTGCCATTTCATCATGGATAGACAACAGGACGGTGCAACACGCCACACAGCGCGTGTCACAATTGATTTATTGAAAGAAACTTTCGGTGAACGAATAATTTCGCTTAATGGACCCGTGAATTGGCCTGCGAGATCATGCGATTTAACTAAGCTGGACTATTTTTTGTGGGGCTGTGCGAAGTTAGGTCTACACCGATAGGCCACAAACGATTGACGCCTTGGACAAGAACATTCGCCACATATCACTCACATACAGCCCCCATTGCTGCAAAAAGTGATACAAAATTGGACTTCCCGATTAGACGTTCTCCAAGCCAGCCGAAGTGACTATATACCGGAAATCACATTTAAATAAAAATGGCAAAGAATCATCTTTTGAATAAAAAAAAAATTCATGGCGATTTATATCATTTAACGGTGTTTTAATTGAACCTAAAGTTCTATACCTCTAAATAAAAACATCCTTTATTATATGTACATTGTTTTTTTAGTTCAATGAATTTTTTTAACCCTCCTCCTCATACTTATGAAGTTTGGAAGAGGGGATTGAGCACCCTTCAGTTGAAATAGGAAGCTAAAATTCTTCCAGTATACTACTATCCACAAGAATAAAAATATTGAGGGGTGTCCTGTTATCTAGAAGAAACTTTTTGTTTTACATGTATTTTTAAATCACCCTAATGTACAGGCGTCTTCCTTTTAACGCGATATTTGTATCATACGGTACCAAATTTGCGATTATTATTACACGGTTTCGATATTACACGGTACGAAACTTGAATTTAATACTTCATGGTCTTGATATAACACGAAAGTTATCTATAAAAAAGATGGAATTTCATTTTTGTTTAATCCATTCTGTTAATGTTTGATAATGACTACGATTTTACTTCGTTTTTATGAAACTTGGTTTCCATATAACGCAGTACACATCCCTTGATTCACATCATTTCTAAGTCTCGTATAACACGGTTTCGATAAAACAAAAAAAAACGGTTTCGATACAGCACGATACCTATTTACAGGACTATCACTATGAACATGATTAATTAGTGTAAAAAATCAGTTAAAAAGTTATTTTTAAAAAAGTCTCCTATCACACGGTTTCCATAAAACACGGAACGAATTAACCGTGTTATACGAAGAACGCCTGCATTCCTTATCAATAATTTTTTGAATTATGTACTTCCTATATTCCTCATTCATGAAATATTATTCAGTATATTACGTACATGTCTCCAATATTTAGAATAATCGTTTCAAAAATGGTTTTGAGAGAATCCTACTTCTGTTCAATGCTTACTGAAAACGAGCTGATGTGTGCATCACATGACTTCCTTTTACTCCAATTTAATGTCAATTCCCCATTACTGGCAATTTTAATGTGATTCAATAGTTTACTCTCTAAATATCACCAACAGTGGCCAAATTAAAATCAGGTTTAAAAAAAAAAACAAATTTGTCGCCAAGTTGGTGACAAAACTTGGCGACCAAAAGACTGGCGATATATCGCCAAGTGTGCCCGCCAAATAATAACACCACTTGAGTTTACATCGAAATCAACAATAATTTCCCCCCAAAAAGGGGCAAAAGACTCCTTTAGAAACACCCGAATGCAACCAAAAGGGGAGGTGCACAACTAGACCCCACTAGGAGTCTACGTTCCAAATTTCAACTTTCTAGGACATACCATTCTTGAGTTATGCGACATACATACGCACATACGCACATACAGACGTCACGAGAAAATTCGTTATAATTAACTCGGGAGTAGTCATTATGGATATTTCGCATGTCTATACGTTCTTAGGCACTTATCCACAGTGGCGTATATATGTTTTTATTTTGGAGGGGGCCCATATAACCAAGATAAGCCCCCCCCCCCCCCCCACTTTTTTTGTAATTTCAATTTTTTTTTGAAGGGGGGTGGGATCAACAGTGCCCTGATCTTCTTTTCCTCGAGGTGAGCAAGGACTTCATACTGTCACCTATTGGCACAAAAAAATAGTGTTAGGAGGGCACTCTTAAAAATTTCGCGCTTTCGGTGGGAGGGGATGGAGGGAGGTTCGGGGGTTCTCCCCCGAAATTTTTTTTGGAATTATAGTCCTAAGTACGCAGTTTAGACGGTTTTTGGTCATGGTATGGGGAGGGAAAAGTCGGAGGGGGGGGGCGGCCTTCAGCGGAAATTTTTAGAAATTGAAATTTTTAATACGCCCTTTTAGGATATATTTTTTGACGTTAGTTTAATGAAAGGAATGGAGCTTTTTGAAGTTGCCCTCGATTGATTTTTTTTTTTAAATAGAGCGAAATCCACCACCCCTCCGCTGAACTCTTCGAAATTGAAGTTCTAAAAACGCAGTTTCGGAATAACTTCACTGATGTTACGGGCAGGGCGGTTTGGAAATCTTCCCAAACACTATTTTGAAATTTAAATTTTAAAAAACGAAGTTCTAAAGAGATATTCAGTGATACTGGATGGAGAAATTTAAACGCTCTCCACTTTAAATTTTCCGAAACTAGTTTTTTCCCCTTTCAGATATCATACGGGAGCAGTCGGACCCTCCGTCTGAAATTTTTTCGTAAATGAAGTCATAAAACCGCGACTTTGGACCATATTTGGTAACGTTATAGGGGTTCGGCCATTTTTCGAAATTGAAGCTCCATAAAAGCAATCTTAAACGACTTTCGATGCTTTCAGAAGGCAAAGCGTTTGGTGTTGTACCCTGAAAAATTTTTGACACTGAAGCCCTGAAAACGAGGCTTGAGAAGCTCTTTAATGGTTTTAGTGGATGGAGGGGTCTTGCAAAGTGTAGCATTTAGAAGACTTTCCTATTTTTAGACCGACTAGGAAAAAGAAAAAAAAATAAATAAAAATGGGCAGAGGGGGGGGGGTGAAAAAAATATGAGGTGTTGGACGAAATAACCTGATAAGTAGTAACTTTTAATTATTTTTATTTAAAGGTTCTTTTCAAAAGTAATTCTAACTTTTCCCCTAAAATGAGGCACCTTTGGAAAGGAAGAGTTCAAGAATCCTCCTCCGAAAGGTAAAACGCAATTTCAGGTCATCTTTGGAGACGTTTAGACGAAAGGAGAGGTTTCAGAGATCTTCCTCCGAAGCTTTTCAATATTCAAATCTTAAAGGCACAATTTCAGACTATTTTTTGTAGTAACCTTAGTGAAGGGGGAGCAGATCCCCTGGAACCCGTTTGAACACCTTTGCCTATAGTACCAGCCCAGCTAACGCAAGGTTCCCAAACTTTAATGATTCGCGCGGCACCCTTTGAAGAATTAGAATTTTTTCACAGCATCCTATAGTCCCTTCGCGGCACCCCTCACCTCCTCCTGCGGCACCCAGTTTGGAAATCTCTGATCTAACATTTTATAATTTTTACTATCACTATCCTAATTATTTATTTATTTATTTATTTTTTATTTTTTTTATTTATTTATTTATTTATTTATTTATTTATTTATTTTTTTTTTTTTTTTTTTTTTTTTTTTTTTTTTTTTTTTTTTTTTTTTTGTAGCTAAAAATTTGGAAATTCTTTGTGAGCAACTAAAATCAAAAATAACTAACTACCTTTAGCAAAAAAAAAAAAAAATCCAGATTTTGGAGGGGGCCCGGGCCCCCTCAGCCCCTCCCTTATATACGCCCTTGCTTATCCACGTGTAGTCGAGTCGAAAAAAAACTCAGTATTCATTCGGGGGTGAGTAAAATGGAAATTAAGGTCGATTTTTGAGTAAACATTTTTTCGCGAATACAATACTTCCTTTTTTGTAAAAGGAAGTAAAAAAGGTCTTTTAATTTTAATTAATGAATATGCTACTGAGTCATTGTAACTAATGTACATAAACTAAGAAATGCCTTCCAACGATTCTTGATTTATTATATACGATAAGTATATAAGATACCACCATCCCAGCATTGTAGAAAACACCATACCCTTTTCTTCCCTTCTAGGGGAAAGGAAATGAAATAATGCACTGAGTACGGAAGGGAAGACTAGAGAAAAGAAGAAAAAAATCGTCTGCCCTGACGGCTCATCCGATAGCTTGACCGATGATGACTTCCTCAGAAAGAGGAATTCTATATTTATGCTTGACTCTCCTCGACGTTCTACTAATAAACTGCAGAACGCGTCTGTCCGTTCGTATGTTCCCCGATGGAGGACTAATGATGCATTTAGTCCTTCCTGAAGGGTGGGAGAATAGAAGAAAAAAATCAGGGGTCTCGCTTAGATAGAATACCAGGATAAGGAGCCCCCCTTTTTCTTCGCGATGAAACAACATTCCTGGCGGTGGGGGAGGCTTTACTCGCCCTACGACAGCTTGCATTTGACCCTGAAAGCAAGTGATTGAAATAGAAGGAAAATTTAGACACCATGTGCAAACAGTTTACACTCTTCAAGTTTTTTTTTATTTTTATATTTCTTCTTTTTCTCCCTCTTCCTCACTTCATGGTGCGTAAAAATAGTTTTTCTACAGAGTTTTTTCTAGCAAGTGCTAGTCCAGGTTTACAATTTTAGATGACGCAGAAGTATAAAAATGAGTTTTTACCTCTCCTCCCCTCTCCACGGAGTGTACCATTTAATCATCATATTTTAGCTTACTTTTCTACGGATAAATTAAATCTTCTGAACTGACGCAAAAAGCTAGCATAATTCCCAATAAATAGGAAACGCAAAAGAGTTGCAGTTTTAGGAAAAACATTAATGCTGTTATGTCGAATACTTTGAATTAAAAAGCTAAAAGAGTCGGACGTATTTCATGTACGTTTTTGGCGTATTATCTTATAAGTCTAGTACAAAAGATAGCTCATGATACAATTGGAAAAGTAAAGCAGCGCACCTCAAATTGACTGGGTCTAGTTGGCACATGACAACAATAACAATAACAAAAGAAAAGATTTCAATTTTAAAAACATTAATTCGTAATCATTAAAGTTTCACAATTTAAGGTTTTTTCATTCTAAAGAAGTGATTTTTCTTTCAGGAAAACATTTACAGGGACTTTACTGTTTTCAAATTTGAAAACAATAATAGAGAGAATTGCAATTCATCTTTTAAAATTCGAACTTTCTCTAAATGTTTTGAGTATATGAATTGATTTTTTAAGAACTGTATTCTTAATTTACAACAAGACATATTTTATACCATTAAAGGAAAATTGAAATAAAAAGCAATTGCAGAAAGTGACTGGTGCTTTAAAAACAAGAGTAACCTCCAGTCCAATCATGTATGTGTGTGCAGAGAGAGAAAGAAAGTCAAATAAAGTAATGCATCGTAAGCTAAAATCACATCTACCCTGTCGAGAAACATAAGAATGCAACTTTTAGTATTATGCTGGCATTTTACTTTGTATCAAGTGGTGTCTCATCAGTTTAAGATGAACTCTAAAGGCTGACACTTAGCCCGCCAAAATCAAATAAAACGATGACAACTTTATTTAATTTCCGAACACTGAACTTCTTTGTTTACTTTTTCTTCTGTCTATCTTTAAACAATGATAAGACTTTAAAATATGAAGAAACTTTATTCTTTGATCTGATTTCAACGATGCTGCAGCCTTGGCAAAAAAAAAAAAAAAAAGAAGAAAGTAATAAATCTGAATTTCAGAACTCGCTTTAACGAATGCTTGAAATGTAACGAGAAGATCTCTGAATTCATCTCGATTTTCTACGCTTTTCACTCAGAATATTCGAATATGTCATTTATATCGCATTTTCGAATGCGCTGTCGAGTCAGCTTCCAACATTCATTTACAACTCGCTGACAGAAATGTCGCCATACTTTATGCACCGGCATTTTGCTGCTGGTGCGCAAAAATCTCGCGAAAAATTAAAATAGAATAAACATCGCCATCCGGAAAAGAATCCCGACGGGAAAAAAAATGGAACATATTCCTAACACCAGTGGACTTGTTTACATAAAAATGCTGCGAAAGTAAATGTTTCGGAAGGGAAGAACGTTACATTTAGCATAAGAGAAATAAAAAAATGGCAACGGTTGAATGGGGGAAAAGAGCTTCATTTTGTAAATGCGAAAAACTGTCAAGGCGTAAACAAAATAGCTTAGCGCGGCAATTGTTCGACCAAACGAAAAGTGAAATGGTCTGAATGCAGTTGTGAATGGTTTTGGCAGTATCCCTTTATTATTTTCTCCTCTTTTGTATTTTCGGAGTAAGAAGGTGGAAAATATTTCAACTCGAGTTGTTACTCTAAAAATGACGTCAGTGAATTCGGACGACATGTTTATGGAGCGAAAATGCAAGATTTTTATCGATAAAGCTCTTTATTCTCAATACTTTATTTGGTTGCATTTAACAATCAAGTTCGAATGTGAATGCTTTTCCGTTTTTGTTTGATACGAGAAGCTGTTGCTTTAACCAAAATAAAGTGTAATTCTAAAATTAGGTGTGCTAAAATTATGAAAACAAAAGAAAAAGTGTTTACACCTACATATTTTTAAATACTTATCCGTTTAACTATTTCAACAATTCACGTGGCTTACAATTTGTATTAGAAGGTCTCAGCAAACTAACAAGCGTTTAAACAATATTTCTTTCTAAAATTTATAGGGAATGTGCCGCAAAGTGAAATAGTTAGGATAACTTACTTATCTCAAAATGAATTAACTAGAAATTTGTTCTGAAAATTACGGTACCCAAAGAAAGAGCAATATTAAAAAATAAAACTTGTATTGAAACATACATTATTTTTTAGTTTTCGCAGTAAATTTGTACCTCCAAAAATAGTTGGAAAATGTTCACTTTCTTTTTTTTTTTTTTTTTTTCATGGGGCTAAGCGAAAGATAAAATATTTTTCTAATGGAATATTTTCCATTCAATTATTAAAGATATTTCTGATCAAATAAATGAGTAAATAAAATAATGAATTAATAAATGAAACAATAAACGAATACATAAAATAATAAATAAGTTATTATATGAGAAAAATAAATGAGTGAATAAAATAGTGAATGAATAAGAAAATAATTAAATGAAGGAATAAATAAGGGAATTATTAAATGAAGAAATGTAATGAACTAATTAATAAATGAATCTGTAAGTGATTTGATAAAGGATTGAATAATTAAATGAAATCACTTACTTCACTTTATCCCTCATGCACTTGACGAACTTTACAAAGAATTTAAAATACAAATAAGCTTAACATTAAACAAATAAACATTGCAATGAGTATTAGTTGGTCTCTGTTAATATTTTAAAGGTTATTAACAAGAACTTTATCATTTAATAATGCAAAAAATAATTTCAACCCCACAAAATATTACATACTATATGAGTATCAATTTTTGAAATTTACCTGTATTATCATATTCTATGATATTCAGAGGCAATTTTTCTTGACTGGAATAGATTACATGTGTTACTATTACTAAATAGGTGACGCTAAAAGAAGAGTGAATATCTCACCATTTTACTTTCCCCCATTTTACTTTGCTCCTGATTCCTTTATGTCAGGAAAATTAAGTCCGAACTATGGTTCAAGTTGTTGATAAGACACTAGGTCTTTTCTTAACCGTAATACCGACATGGTTAAATCGTTGAATCCATATTCCTCTCTTCAGAAAATTTTTAATGCTGCATATCAACATTAATCCTCTGATACGACCAACACTGTTTGAATTCAACTTTAAAAGCACTATCAACTTCCTGTATAATTTCTAAAACCTCTCTCATCCTTGCAACTGTACTCTTTCTAATGAGTTCGATAAAATTCAGCGAAACACATAAAAATTTAAGTGTCTAAACAAACACTCAGAAACCAAAATATCTGAATTGCTTTCTTTTTATGTTCGGAAATAAGAGAAAAATCACACTAAAACCGGCACAGTGGAGTTGAGGAGAGCTAGCTTTAATTTCCAGACGACATTTCTCATTTCCATAAAATCAACCCTTTGAAAGGCGATGCCTGAAACTAAACTCAGCAGCGGGAAACTTTTATGCGTGAATTAATACTTTTATCGCCGGAAAAATTTAGCCCTTTAAAGAGTTAATTTTATGATAGGAGTTAGTTTATTTAGTTTCTTTTCAAAATCTGTCAAGTATTGAAAGAAAGAGTTTCTGCAAGCGCTGATCTTTTCTCGCTTTTGGCGTCAGTCCAAATGAAGTTTGCTGAATACTAAAATTCTGTTTGTAAGTTTCTGTTTTTTCCTGATTATTCTTTTCGGGTGAATTATAATAAAGGAAAGGGGTTTTTTTAATCTCTTTACAATTAGTTTCGATTCTAATATTTTAGAAAAATCCTTTTTCTCGATAAAGAACGAAATCTTAACTCGATCAAATACAGTTGTAATCATGATTCGATCATAATCTAGCTACTAATATGTCTCTTAATTTCACTTTTCTCTTTCATATCCGTAATACAGTAATAAAAAAACTCAAGATAAAGTTATGTATCTTGCTTTTAAAACAATACAGTTACCGTAACGAAGTAATAAAAAAACCTCAAGATAAAGTTATGCATCTTGATTTTATAGAAAAATACAGTTTTATCCTTTTTCCAACCATATTAGGATTTTGTCGTCAAATAATGTTTCACCACTGAATTGAACCTGGGGGCCAGAACACTCATTCAGAAATTCTAACATTTCCAATGATTTCAATCTTAATGCATGAATTTACCACATTTTCGACAGGTGGATGATGCCCGTCCTGTTGATTGTGCCCTTGGACTTATCATAGTTATCAGGTCCTGATCATGACATCATCTATTTCGATGATATGATAGTTACCCTTGTAAAAGTGAGGGCTACGTCCACAGGCTTTCCGGATAGTATTTAGCGAGGTCGACAATAGACATCCGGAGAGATGCAAGTTGCAGATCGCCATTATTGATCAAAGGGGAACACCGGAAGGGATGGTGGAAGACGGGAGGCATAAAACTGCATTCATGCTGAAACAAAATGTGAAAAAAAAAATATTTCTTCCATAGCAGCTTTCTCTTAGTTGATTCTAAGCTGATGCATCTACTAGATAAGCTGGAAATAAATTTTCTCATTTTATTTTGGCATAAATACAGTTGTCCCTTTTCTCGGTTCTCCTTTTATCAGTCTAAACTTAATACTTTACTCTTTATCCTCTAAACTTAATTTCCAAATTTCAAAAATCTTGAGCTCTTTTTTTTTCTCAAAAATGAGTTTCTGACTTCCACAGAAACAGTACATAACATCTATAAATATCTTCACAATAATGATAGCTTATCACAGCATCATAAATGACTACAAACCAAACTCAACAGTTTTTTTATTGTTTACGCCGAAAAGACATACATGAAATTAGTATTTGAGTAAGATTTGGCTCTGGTGACAGCCCATCCAATCTTACTGACTCTCCTGAAATTTTCACAAAATTTTCCCGAATGTTGACTCTTGTGAAAGAGGGTATTCATCCCTTCCTCTTCCGAAACCGTTCAATTATAACCACAACAGCATCGAAACTTTCGCAAAACAACTAAAAACTCGGTCCTAGGAGTTAACTTTTGTTATGAATGGAAGTATTGTCATTTTTACTTCCCTTAAAGCTTCTAGTATAATAATGACATTTATTTCTAACTTCATCAAATGAAGGCTTCCAGTAAATGTTTATAAACAGAAGAAATTCAAGAATATAATTATTAGAAAGGCAATTACTATTCTGTCGCAAATTTTGATGGCAAACTTTTTACCAGGTGAAATCACTCACGCAATGACAATTTTAAGATCAATCAAACGGGGAGATTTTTCTGTCTTTAAATTTGAAGAATCGTGAAGTTTTTTTTTGTTTATTTACTTGTTTATTCCTTGTAGTGTAAAAAACAAGTTTTTAACATCCAGAAATAGTGCAAATCATCTATATATCTCTCGTTTGGAAAAAGAGTGCCACAACACGAAATTTTCAATTTTCTTTTTTTTTTCCGTTTAAATGCCTTTAAAGGACGTTATCTTCAATCGACGACCATGAGATATAACTTTTGATGAGATACTACTTTTTATGTAGATGGCCATCTATCTAAACTCAAGGTAAATCCTTACTATTGGGTGAATAGGGAATGTGATAGTGTATAACTGAATTGATTATAAATTTATTATTTGATTATAAATATAAATTAAAACTATAATTGTTATGATGTGGACTTATGGATAACTTTATCAAGTTATCCATAAATCCACACCCCAATTAAGGTGGAACATAAAAACCATTTTTTTATCAAAAAAATTCGGCAAATAACGACAGATTTTTTTGTTTGAATATTAGCCAATGGAGAGCACAGCAAACTTACTTTTCTTAACGCAAATAGTTTGAAGAGTTCAACTTGAAACGCTTCTCGTGTGAAATTTCATTTCTTCGTATTGTGGCACTCTTCTTCCAAATGAGCGATATATCTACATAGTAATCAGACGCTATCAAATAAATAAAACTGATTTCTAACTAAATTCAACAGTTGTTTCTGACACATCTGTTTACGTCGAAAAGACACTTATGAAATTAGTATTTGAATAAGATGTGACTCTGCTGACAGCCCATTCAATCTCTTTGACTGTCCTCCCCGACATGTTCCCGAATGTTGACTCTTGTTTAAGAAGATGTCCATCTCTTCCTCCACGGAAACCAGTTGCTCAAACATTCATCACAACAATAACACAACTGTCTAGCAAAAAAACCAGCAACTCGGGCCCCAGAGAGTCAGCAGCGCACAACAGGATCCTCCGCTGATGATCGATCTGCGGATAACAACCGCAAAAGGATGAAATAACAACGCTAACTTTTCTGGGGACCCCATATTAATCATCATTTATTTAGTCATTTATTCATTTATTTACTTGTTCATTTATTTAATTTATTTGTAAAAGTAGGTTTTTCTGGAACAGGATTAATTCGAAACTTCTACACATGTCTGCAAAATAATGAAATACTATCCAGGCAATAAAACGGACTTCAAAAGTAATTCAACAGTTGTTTCTGACACATCTGTTTACGTCGAAAAGACACTTATGAAATTAGTATTTGAATAAGACGTGGCTCTGCTGACAGCCCATCCAATCTCTTTGACTATCCTCTCGAAATATTCCCGAATGTTGACTCTTGTTTAAGAAGATGTCCATCTCTTCCTCCTCGGAAACCAGTTGCTCAAACATTCATCAGAGCAATAGCGCAACTGTCTAGCAAAACAACCAGCAACTCGGGCCCCAGAAAGTCAGCAGGGCGCAACAGGATCCTCCGCTGATGATCGATCTGTGGATAACAACCGAAAAGGGATGAAATAACAACGCTCACTTTTCTGAGGACCCCATATTAATCATCATTTATTTAGTCATTTATTCATTATTTACTTGTGCATTTATTTAATTTATTAATTCATTTGTAAAAGTAAAATTTTCTGGTACAAGATTAGTTGAAAACTTCTATATATGTCTGCCAAGTAATGATATAGTATCCAGGCGATAAAACGAACTTCAAAAGGAATTCAACAGTTGTTTCTGACACATCTGTTTACGTCGAAAAGACACTTATGAAAATAGTATTTGAATAAGATGTGGCTCTGCTGACAGCCCATCCAATCTCTTTGACTGTCCTCCCGAAATGTTCCCAAAATCTTCCCGAATGTTGACTCTTGTTTAAGATGTCCATCTCTTCCTCCGCGGAAACCAGTTGCTCAAACATTCATCACAACAACAGCGCAACTGTCTCGCAAAACAACCAGCAACTCGGGCCCCGGAAAGTCGGCAGGGCGCAACAGGATCCTCCGCTGATGATCGATCGGCGGATAACAACCGCAAAAGGATGAAATAACAACGCTCACTTTTCTGAGGACTCATTATTAATGATCTGCGTTCGTCGCAGAGGCGAGAAATATGATAAATGCGCTTCATCCTCTCGTTTCGTATTTCTTCTTCCTCGGCGAAGAATGCAGGCTCGAAGACAGTTCAGAGAGCCACATGATGAGGTTTTAATCATGTGTCTCATCCCAGATTTCGGATGAGGCCACTTTGGTGAGGGATTAATTGCTGCGATGACACCATGAGAAAGTAAATTTCTCTAGCCGGGAATCTGAAGCTCTTGCCACCACTAAAATATTAGTTTAAATATAGATTACGCAAGTGATTTATAGCATAAGTTATCTTTGGGAGCAATCGCTTAGAGTTCGGGTTGATGTAAGTCTCGAATAAATGAGATATTTAAATGTCTTCTAACTATAATGTTTGACAATTAAATATTATATTTTATTATTAAAGAACGTTTAGATAAAACTCTAACGCAATACAATTAAATACATTTTTATCAGATAAAGTTTTTTATTTTACTGTTTCATTTTCATTTTAAAACCTTTTGCATCATCGTACTTTTTGTTTCTAGCTTCTCACCAAATGCGAGTTTCTCAGCTAATGTTCAAACAAAGATTAACTTAAACTTATTCTTCTGCAAAAGAAAACTAATAGGAGCACCCCGGAGAAAGGGTGACTTTTGCAGTAGTTCTATTAAAAAATATATAATAACAGTAATAACATGAAACAATTACTGATGAAAGCTCAGACAAATAACTAATGCGATTATGTATAGCCTTAATATAATACAGACCAGAGGCGACCAGAACTTAAATTTTTAAGAGGGTAAAAATTCTGAATTTGCCGAATGGAACTCCAAACTTTAACGAATGGTGATAATTTTGTCGAATTTAACTCGAATTTTTGCCGAATGATGATAATTTTGCCAAATCGTCAGAAAAAACTCGCTGTATAAAGAAATTTTTGGGAGTCCACGGTGACCTCCCGCGATCTTCCATGCGGTTGCCCATGATCTGGGCTCTTGATCACATTATTTCATGTTCCACAAATACTACTTCAAGAGCGTAATATTTCTGTATTATTTCTAAAACTGTAGATGAAGATCTTTTCAAGAGATATATAAGTAACAAACTTTTAAAAGGATAAAGACAGTCATACCCCCCACTATTACAGGATAAAAGCTGCTTAAAATCTTGAAATGAAAAGTCTCAACAAGGGTAAATCTATTCGCAACTCCAATAAACTATAGGGGGCGCTGCAGCCACTGTCTAATGGCGGATGAAAAAGGTAAAACAAACAGATCCCGTAACTTATAACTTGCTTTGAAGCTTAATGAATGACAGTAATATTTCATCGTGCTTGGGGGAGATTTTCTTTTCTCTTCCTCTCAAATTACATTACACCATAAACTCTGAAGCCTATAATTTTCTCCAAAGAAAACACGTGGAACGGAATGTTTCACCTTTTTCTTTAGTATTGTTAATCACCACAAGGTAGCGTATTCGAACTCTGGAGTTGAGAATAGCAAAAGTTACTTTATTTTCACTCTGTTGCCCGCAAAATTCTTTCGGAGGAACTTTAACAATACTTGAAACTTTAAAAAGTTGAAATGTGTATCTACTTTATACTTTTTTTATTTATTTGCTTAAATTATTTTTACGTGGTTATTCTTGACTTTTCTGATTATCAAGAACATAAGCTAGTCCAAGCAAATATAAGACTGGTATGTAATTAAACCTAATAAGTAACATTCTGCCCTAATTTAGAATGCTCAAAAATATTTCAAAATGCGTCTAGATTAAAAAACATGCAGACACTTGCAATGAAATAACTACCACCAATAAACTGCTAATATTTAAAAAGTAAAAATCTTATCTATAAACTGAAAAATGTGGAGTTTTATGTTTAATTATAGGGGTTAGAACATTTAAGCCGACTTAAAATTTCGTAAAGTTAATAACATATAAATTATTCTTCCTCACATAAAAGATCAATGTTCTTACTTTATCTTTTACTTTTCAATTTGAAATATATAATGTCCTTCTTACAGCATTTTCTTTTCTGAGAAAAAAAAATGAAAAACCTTTCCGGCATCAAGTTTATTTTCTTTTCCATAACTCTTCTCTTTTCTTTCTTTCCTTGCCTTCGATCGTTTTTATTGAAGTATTTGTAAAAGTGGTATCACGTAGCACGTCTCGTAAACAAGAATGGCTTCCACCGGATTGTGACGTCACAGCAAATGCTGAATAGCATGAAAAACATGGAAAAAAATGTGAAAGCATCGTTCGGCATCTGGCAAGAATCAACAGAAAACGAATAGCTCTCGACAGCGTTGTGTCTTCGTTTTCATATTTTCTTCACTTGTTCATAGTCTTGTATATAAAAAGGGGATGAGCACAAATTGAGAAAGCACGTTCAAATTTTCGCATCGTAGAAAGTATGTCTTTGGCTATGTGGTTGGTCAAACCTTTGTTTTTGGTGTGGTGCCCAGAGCATGTTTTTTCATTGAAACAATAATTTTTGAACGAATTCAAGTGATAATAATTTCAGTTTTGTTATGCATACGCAAATAAACATGACATAAAACTATTGGTTAACACATTCGTAGAATAGAACATTTAACATAAAATATATGCCTGAATTCGTATAAATATTAAAAATTAATACAGCCACTTAAATATTCCCTCCTTTTTTCTTTTTTTTTTTTTTTTGTTTAAAAAAACAAAAAACCTAAATTATCAAACTAACCACACTACATATGATTGAAAACAAAATATTTTCTTAATTTGTATTTGAATTTCTTTAAGTGTCGTGATTACGAGCCCGAGGTACCAATAAAGAATTTCGTTAGTTGGCCAATTTCTAAAAAAAGAAAAAGCGTGTTAAGAACCTGTCAAGACGAATTCGAATCTGTTAGTTATATTTTACTGTCATACAAACAAAAAAAAAGGGGGCGGGTGCTCATTGAAGCTTTTAAAAAAATTATAGTAAAATATTTTTATAACATAAAAATAGGAATCTTCAAAAGCGTTTTTTTTTCCCTTTCTTTCTTCTATTTTTGATTTTGCTGTGTAAATTAAGTCTAATATACCTTAATAACACCGACAGTTTGCTTTTTTTTCTGCATACGTATATCAAGGTATGCAGAAGTAGCTAAGGAAATGATTACTTTATTTCCTAACTACAATTAAGTTCTTTTTCGAGTTTTAATCTCAAACCACATATAGATAAATGGATATCGAGCCAAGAGGAAAAACTCCATGTGTAAACACGGACAGACACAGATTACTAATCAAAGGCATGCTTTATTTATTTATTTATTTATTATCTTCAAAGCTAGTTCATTAATTGGCGTTTGATCTCTTTTTGTGTTTACTATATTCTCACGGAAAATTGTCCAACTTTTCATGTTTTTCAGTCATTACTTTTTACTTTCATTATTTGTTTCTGCATTTTGTTCCCCGGAAAGCAGGATAAAAAAGTCATATGAAAGAATTAAAAGTTCATTTTTAAGTCAATTTTGTATTAAAACGAGCTGTTCTGTAGTCAATAGCATCAAGTAATTTATTTAGTTTTGTTTTGATTTTTAATAAAGTTATTTCACGAAAATTTTACAGTGTATGATCAAAGTATAGATCTGCTTTGAATTCAATATCATTTCAGTTATTAAGATAGCGTTGTTCTACTTCAAACTAAAAAAAAAACTAACAGTTGTATCGTTCCAATTCGCTTTTAATTAACGAAGATCGACTGTACATAATCATTTTTAATGCAGAATAGGTTATATATAAGAATAGGTTAGATAGGCTTTGTAGCCTGATAGTATCCACCAAGAAGTATCAAATTAAGGAAAAAAATAACTTTTGAAAATTCTTGGATTTCACTTGACTTTGACAATTAAATATCAATGTAACCAATACACAAATGCAGACGTAAAAATGCACAATTTCGTCGAGTATGCGCATTGCTTATACCGAAATAGATGCCAGAAACGGTAACTAACTCTGTTCGGAAAGAATCTTCAGTTCCCTTTTGCATGCTTATAGAATCCTCATATATATAATAGCGAATGATCGCTTAACGCTCCTGACGTCACCAACAATGAAACTCCCGCCACAGCATGATAATTTGATAATATTTTTTGGTAATCTTTGACATGCAGGGAAATGCTTTACTTTGACAAGGCTGAACTGGATCCAGTTTCTTAACTGTTTTACTAGTAAGATTGTCATTTTAGGAGATTGAAGAAACGAAACAGTGGTTAACGATTAACACTCCCTACTGGAGTTTAGGGTTAATCCACTGGAATTAAGATAAAAATTTCAACTATTAAAATATCACCAAACAGGCAATTGCTTCGTTAAAATGTATAGAAGCAATTTTCACCAGTCATACCTTGAAGGGGACTTTCTAGTATGGAAGAATAATAGAAACAACCATGCAAATTTTAGTGCAACTTTCAGCCATTTTTCATGAGAGTTTTTCGTTCTGTAAAAATAATCTTGCGTACTTTTAGCAGCCAGTCAAAAATTTTTCAACCACACTTTTGAAAAAAAAAAAAAAAACATTTGTTGCATCAAAAACCGAAGTTCCATACTTAAATAAAATTCCAAACGATTTTTTTTTTAAATCCATTTAGTGTTTAATTTATTCTAATGTTATATTCCTAACATAAGTTCCCTTTTATATGTATATAGAATATGGAAGAATAATAGAAACATCCTTGCGAATTTTAGTGCAACTTGCAGCCATTTTGCTTGAGATTGTTCCGATCTGTAAAGGCAATCTTGCGAACTTTTAGCAGTCAGTCGGAAATGTTTCAAAAATACTTTCGAAACAAGACATTTGTTGCATCAAAAACAAAAACTTCGTATACTTTAATAAAATTCCAAACGATTTTTTTTTCTCCGTTTAATATTTAAATTATTCTAACGTTACATTCCTAACATTGGAAAATATTATCATTTGCGAATTTATCGTACCTTTTTATACACTCCCTCTGTGTATCAGGTTCAACATTCTCAAGTGTGCAAGATCTTTCTCAACTGCTGTCATAAGTTAAAAAGACACAGAAAAAAATCCCGTCTTATATATTATTCCAACAAAAATCGTTATAATAGAGCAGTATGAAAAGAAGTCATTCGAGCTTGGCGAAAAATTGAAATAGAAAATAAACAAAATGTAGAATGGCTGCTAGAGATTTATTCCTTACTTATGAAAGGGAATTTGAATAGAAAAACTCGTATGCAGTTTTTTTTTTTTTTTCACTTTCATCACGAACGCTATGCTTGTCGTTTCAAAGCCACGAGTTTTCGTTTGTGACGGAACAAATGTAAATAGTAATATGTTTAAAAGGAATTTAAATCACTTCAGTTTTTCAATGAATTGATACAGCTCTGGTATTTGCAAATTTGTGCAGAAAATAATAGTTTACTTTTAAAACGCAGATTTATAAATAAATTTTAAAAAATTGATTTTTCTATAGGTTGAATTGCTAGATTTAATTGGGGTTTTTCATATTTTGCAACTGCTTTTTTTTCCGTGCCATTTTTAGCAAAAAAATGTCAGAAACATTGAATAGTATATAATATTTAAGACTCGTGTTAAAAATTAAAAGAGAATTCCTATACGATGTAATTTAAGAGATGAATATTGGTCTTTTTTTTTTTGTGATAAGAAGGATTTATTTCTAGTTACAGTTAACTCCCGATTATCGGCGGATTAACGGTAACCGCAGATAAATCGAAACCGCGGATAATCCGAATCAAGTTAAAAAACGATATTGCTGCATACAATAGCTAAAAAATATGAGTAACACTCACGCAAACATGTAAATTTTAGCTAAAAATATTGCTACGTTTTTTCTACTAACACTTAACGTAAAAAATATTCATATATGAAAGCTAAAAACGAAAAATAACACAATCATAAGTTTGAAAACTTTTAATGACCGTTAAATGATTAAATTATTAAAAGTGTAAATTTAAAAAAAGAATCTGAAAAGATCTGCATAATTCGAACAGCGAATAATCCCACTGCCGATTATCGGGAGTTCACTACACTGTTAAAAAAATTTCCTGAAAATAACGGATAAAGTACCGGCAGCAAAGTTGCCGTAAATATTACGTTTCCGTTAATTTATTTTCCGTGACTTAACAGAAGTTCCATTTCTCATTTCTCCGTTTAGTTCTGTTCTTTCGCTTAAAAATTTCCCGTGATTTATCGTAAATTCCATTACTCTTCTTTCTGTTGATCTATTTTTCCGTTTTTAAATTTTCCGTTCATCTATTTTTCCGTTTTAAAATTTTCCGTGTCTTTACAGAGCTTTCGGGTCTTGATTTTTCGCTGCGCTATTTTTTCGTTTCTCATTTTCACATATTTTACTGAAATATCATTCTCGTTTTTCTATCCTATC
Source organism: Uloborus diversus (assembly GCF_026930045.1). Taxonomy (NCBI): domain Eukaryota; kingdom Metazoa; phylum Arthropoda; class Arachnida; order Araneae; family Uloboridae; genus Uloborus; species Uloborus diversus. Next base: position 84,149,517 of record NC_072732.1, on the reverse strand, counting down.
TTTAAAATGATATACAATAGAAAAATAGATAACCATTCAAAAACTATTATTTTTTAATTTCTATTTATTACTCAAATATACTTTAAGTGAAAATTTTGCTTGATAACTTACCTACCATGCATCTCTTCTTCAAGCATCTACTATTACGAAAATTTCAACTTCAGATGAATAAAAATAATCGAAAAATACCAACAAAGAAATTAATTGATTTGAATATAACACCAATTTTCGATGCTGATGCTGTTTGATATTTACTTCGACATCCCCTCGTACATATTCTGGCGTGGCATGGAAAAGCATATATGAGAAATAGAATATTTTTATTTGCAGAATGAGTCAAATAAAATACCATTAAAACCGGTTGACTTTATCATGGAATAATTTACCTGATGGAGAGTACCGCATATACCAATTTACTGTGTTTTAAAAACAGAATCATTGACATACACGTGAAGAATTTTTGGCTCAGATGATGTATACCCCCCCCCCCTAGGTTATTTCCGCATTTTTCACTCATTGGAATAGCAACATAAATTTTTATTGCATAGTCATTATACTTAGGCTAAACATATCAATCAGTTCGTTTTACCCGAAATGTTTTTACAAGAAACGCAATAATCTCAAATAAGTTGTTGGATGAGATCCTAATAAAATAAATTAAGTGATTTATATTTATTATTATGAATGAAATCCCGAAAGGAGTAATGAATGTTACCAGATTTCTAAGTAGTCAAGAAAACTTATTCTTGTCAAAACTTCAATTGTATTTTCAAAGATTAACAATCTGCTATGCCTTTTCGCAAAAAATATAACAGCAAGAAATACTTTTATTTTGCGATTTAAAATGTTTACTTTCAATCTGTCAAAAAAAAAAAAAAGAGTGATTTTTTCTGCCTTGCTCGCACACCACGATAATCTCCGGTTGATACGAAATGTTGGCATTTAATGTTTTAATGACTTTCAAAAGAATACAATGCGTTAGAGCAAAACAATAACTTTATAATAGTTCTATAAATTCTAAATCAGCTACCATCGGAATTCTATCAAATGCATATTAACAAGAAAAATACATTTGTATATTAACATGTACAAAGATATTCAACAATACTTACATGTGACCAGCGGTGCTAAATTTAAGTATCTCCATTGCATCTGGATACAAGTAATCCAATAGCATTTATTTTAAATGGATAACACGAGATCTAAAACTATTCTCACCGCTAGAACACACAATATGGTATGACTAATGAATAGAATTGCTCGAAGTATTGAGCAAAATAATACACCGCAATAATATTCTAATACTGGCTCAGTAAAACCCACATCAAACCACCAGGGGGATCAAAACACATCTGCCTGTCTGAAAATGGCGCGAACATTTTTCCAAATCTACAAAGCCCAAAGGCGTAAAAACAATTTCGACATAGGAGTATATTACTCTCCAGACATGAAATAGCAAGCTATCTATTTTGTCTACGACATCTGAGCTGTTATTCTAAATAAGCTTTTAATTAACAAAATGTAACAGTACGATTTAATAAGCACGATCAAAAAGTGATGTTTATCATAACTTGAAGGCTAATCAGAATACTAACAAAGTATAGCACAGCGGCAACCCTAGAAAAGGAAAAATTCCGTTTCTGTTACTTCCTTTCGTGATATTTCTGTTGTTGTAAGGAAAAAATATGTTTTGAAGCCATTACGGAAATATTCTGTTAAAATCAGTCAGAAAACTACCTGAACTTTCAGGTTTTTTTTAACAGTGTATATACACCTCACATAAGTCAGAAAAGTAAAAAAGTAGAGTATGTATAAAGCCTGGGGTATATAAATGTATACGTATTTTGTGTATGTGCGTGTGCGGATATCGAAAATGGCGTCTGTGGCTTCGTGAGGGTGTTTGGAGAATCATCCCCCAGAACATTTAATTTTAACAAAAATTACCGATTTAAATGTAACAGTTTATATCCATGTAAAGACTACCTGCAATATACCAAAATGCCCGTGTCATTGTAAGACTTTATAACCACCATGCTTTCGAGGGTTTTTCCCCCCTTTTCCTTTCATAGATTGAATGCATGCATGTAAAGTTCGTAAGCAACTGTATAAAAATCGATTATACAGTTGAAAAAGAATACTTATGATTCATGCAAACAATTTGTGTTATATGAATCCTGTTTGTCATCTATAGATAATTTATAATCCTTATTTATAATCTAAAATGTTTGCAATGCCTAAGGAGGTTACTTATAAAATTCATGTTTTCGAATAATGATTGAAAGTATGAATACTGTTCGTTTCTTCGAAAATTTGTATGGTTGCGCGGAGATGGTTTGTCTAATGTTTAAAATTATTGCCAACAGAGTTAACGGAGTTACTGAGAACTATAGAGTTGATCATTTTGTCTATAACACCATCAATCAAGTTCTCTGTTTGGAGTTGAAAAATAATATATAAAGACGTGATAAAAGAATGGAATAGATAATATTGATGATAATTTGGTGAAGAGTTATGCAAAAAAATGCTCTCGAGGAAAGTTGCATGTTTGTGGAACCTACGTGCATCACACATAGTAAAGTAGGGGCTAAACTTCCCCGCATTAATCCTTGTTTCACATTATTTCATTATTTTTTGGTATCATTTGGCTTTTATTTTTCCCCCTTTTAATATTTTGACATCTTTTCCATTTGTCAATATATATATATATATATATATATATATATATATATATATATATATATATATATATATATATATATATATATATATATATATATATATATATATATATATATATATATATATATATATATATATATCAGTGAATCATTTGTCTATTACGGATGAAATTTCAGTCTGTTACTTCTGTCTGTTATGGCCTATTGCTCTAAACAAATTTTGAAAGAGAATTACTTATAAACTCCTTTTGAATTAAATATGATGTTTTCACAAAAAATTATCACATTTTTTACATAATAGGCATGAATATGAAGGTATGTCGAAACAATGATAATCTGTTGTAATAATAAAAACGACCGTAACATTCACAACGTCGGCAGTTATTTTATGACGCATGCAGCGTATTTTTATACGCCCCCTCTCTTCGCATGTTTATCTGATTTCAGCACCTTGCACGTGTGAAAATATTTTCAACTGCTGTCAAAAGAATCACAAGCACAGATTGGGGAAGAAGAAAAAATGTTCCAAGTGCTGTATGCTCTCCCAACAAAAGTCGTCATAATAGAGCTGGAGCAAGGGAATAACCATTCGAGGATGACAGAAAATTGAAACGGAAAATAAATAAAATGCGGGAGAGAAAAGGTCCTGCAGGTGATTTATTCCCTACTCGTCATAAGGCATCTCGGATGAATAGTTTTCGAGGGAAAAAAGCGCTTCAATTCAACTCAAAAAGCTAATTTTGTTGTTAAATTAAATAAGTATGCTCTCATATGTTGAAACTGCCATCTTTTACTAGTTTCTCTTTTTTCTTTTATAGCTCATTTTTAGGAGAAATGTGTTTCATTATACAGTGGCGTACTGGAAGAGGGCGGGGGATAGGGGGTTATAACCTCGCTCATAAATATAAAAGAAAAGGGCACAGTTTCGTCGATTAAAAAAAATTTCTATATGTGTCCTGTTCTCCGCCTAGGTTTCTATTTATCTATATGCTTATATGTGTACCTGTTCTATCTGTCTATACTATCTGTATTAATAAAAAACCTTAAATAAAAAAAATATCGATACGCTAGGCCATTGACCTCAGATTGTGTTTTTTTTATATATATATTAACCATAACATTAAATATTTTAGTGTGACATCAATATCAACCTCGACTGAGGTAATTTCCCAAATGATGCGGTTGACTATATACATGTAAGGAGTGTTATGACCAGCCTCTCTTCCACACAGAAGATTAATTCCCTTTCCGTTTAATTTTTCCAAGCAACTTGATGGAATTTCTCTTTTAACTGTGTATCACAACTCAATTCACAATGCTATAATTGTAATTGTCCCGGCAATAGTTTCATGTCTAGAGTACAGCGCGTTTGGAACACCTAGCGAATAGTGTTACAAATGCACATGATGGTTTTTAAAATCCTAGAATCTGTTTTTAAATCAGAACTTCAATTCAGACATCAAAGAAGAATACTTGGCCTTCTATGTGATGGAGATTTTGCTTTTACAATTTGGGAAATTGAAGAAGTATTTTTTTTTTCTTAACTTATTCTTACAAAGGAAAGCACTTAATACGCAACGTTGGCGAAAGCTAAGTTGCATAGTTAGCAACTTAAGAGCTTTTCTTGGCATATTTTTAGGAGGTTCACAAGGAGAGAAGATGAAATAAAGAAGATGGTGTTTTTTTAACTGATTTGCTTGATAATTTTGCAAATTTCATTGAGCAAGCTCCACGGGCTACAATATAACTCTCGACGAGTCACGTGGAACCCGTGGTCCCACATGCAATGGTCGGTCCATCACAGTTTTAGATAGTGAAATACAGAAAATCACGATTTAATTTTCTAAAACAGGTAAGGATTTTTTTTTTGGAATAGAAATTACAATTTCAAGAGAATAATTTAATTATTTATTACTTTCACGAATTCTTTTATAAGGAAGAATTATCGTAAGAAATAAAGCAATGCAGTCGACCTCACTTATAACGACCCCTGATTTAACGAAAAACGGTTTCAACGAGAAAATCAGAAAAATTTGGTTGATGCAATGTTAAGTCCATTGGAGCAAAACTCGTTTTTAGCGAGCAAACCCCGCTTAAAGCGAGCAATATTTTTCTGATTCATTGAATTTCTATTGACTTCCAACAAAATGATTAGTCTTAAATTCTTAAAACAAATGATGACGCGATGATGGCATTTTTTTTTAATTTGTAGTTAAAGAAGCAACGCATAATTGTTGAAAGTGAAACATTTCATATATGTTGACGTCAATGTTATCGCTTCCGACATACTGATTTCAGATTATATTGTAGCTTAAATTCCAGCTAATTCAAATTAAAAAATCAATGAAAGCGACGATGATAGATTGCAAAAAAAAAAAAAAAAATGTGGAGAAATTGAAGCTATACTCATCAACATACTCAGTGTCTTTTGATATGCGGAAAAACTTCAGTCATTTTTTGAAGCCTGAGATGAAAATGACGCTGTTTTGGTCAATGAATATTCCTCTAAAGACATCAATTGCTCAAAAAAGAAACAATAAGACATTTCAAAGGAATTTACCAACTTCTTTGTACTTAGCATTGTAGAAAAGTGAAAATAAGCACAGCAAGTTTGTAAGAATTTTAATGTTTTTTTTTCTTCCTAGAACGCGTTTTTTTACCAGCAGGGGAGGGTGGGGCACAGTGAGACATGGGGTACAGTCAGGGGCGGATCCAGAAATTTTTGTAAGGGAGGTCAAGTTTCAATGGCCAGCGTTATACACACCTTTTCATTTGCCCAGTAAAATGAGGTCAAATTTCTTATTCTTTCAAAGTATCCCCCCCCCCCCGCTCCCTTTCCTAAATTTTGTGCAACCATAGTCGTGGATTATATTCCCTCAAATTTTCAGTTTTTTAGATAAAAAGGTGGACACGTTAACATCGATTTCAGTAGTACTAATTCTCTGGATCAAAAAATTTAAGTTCAATAATAATCATCACAAAATTCATGCCACAGGGGGGGGGGGGGTCAGCTGACCCTTTGACCCTCCCCTGAATCCGCCCTTGGGCACAGTGAGACAAAGCTACGTTTTAAATTTTTTTATTATAATCTGTAAATGATGCTAGGTACCCATGAATCTGCAGCAATTGACCCTGTGGAATCTGGGATATGAAGTTGTTGCTTGTGTTTGAAATTAAATGATCGTTATTTTCTGATTTCAGGCAAGCAAAGTTTTTTTCTTAACTCTCGCATGCATCGATTTATAACAATTTCTTTTATGAATAAAAATTAGCCATCTGGTCACTTTCATTGTTTTACCTATGTAGCTAATTATCATTCAAAACATTTCGGATAGGCCGTGAACGAACTACTTAAAATGTTGAATTAAAAGAAAAAGACACGAGTGGGGTACAGTGAGACAATCGTAGTTGAGGCAGAGTGAGACGGCGTCAACCCGGCTTCGCGAAATAAGGCTGTTTTATGCATCTAACCCGGCTTCAAGCCGCGTTCAATGCAGGAGCGAATTCCCTCTACCTACATTGAAGGATTATTGGCGGATTTTTCCCACAAGAAGTACAATTAAAAGTAATTCCTGGTAATAAAGTTCTGTACTGTGTTTCGTCAATAAAAATTCTATTTTTAAATGAAATTGAAAACCAAAATAAAATAAATTAATAAAAAATAAATCAATTTGAAACAATTTTTTCAGAAAAAAAAGTATATTAAAAGCATATTTAGGAACAGTTGTGAAAGTTTTGGAGGATGTTGGAACCCTAAAAACTTACCCCTTAAGTACGGCCATGATATTGACAATCACAAAAAGGCAAAAATTTTAATTTAGAAATGGATTTAGAAGATCCAGACATATTTTTACACGATTGACTGATTAATGCTAGTTCTCACAATGCTGATCCTCAGTCGAAATTAGTAAAAGCGGTTGCATTTGTCACAAGTTATTTTTGATTAAATTTATGAAATTCAAGTAATTAAAAGAATGAAATAATAGGATTCATATTGAAATATAATATATATATATATATATATATATATATATATATATATATATATATATATATATATATATATATATATATATATATATATATATATATATATATATATATATATATATTGACACACAGTGTAGTTGTGATAAGTAATTAACTGATTATGCCCCAAATTATTTTCAGAAAAGTTCTGCAATGTGTTTTTTAATGCTCAATTTAACTATAAAAAAGACACACACACATAAAAAAAGGATATTCGCACATGGACTGATGGGAATGTAAAGGAGAATCCACGATTTGACAAAAACGGGTCTTCTCATCAATCCGGCTGCAATCCCCCTTTTATCCACCTTCCGCTTCAACCCGGTGTGAAGCCGGAGTGTGCGTAAACAGGGCCACTGTCTCACTCTGCCCCAACTGCCCTGACTGTGGTTGCCCCATCCTGAATTATAATTCGAAATGGATGTTTTTTTTAATTTAATTTATGATCTAGGAGTGTTCAACTTGCTGTTCATTTACTTTACATGTATTTTTTCCACATCAACTATGCGAATTAAATCACAATGGACGAAAATAGGGAGATTTTCTGACTTTGTAACTTACCTTCTGATTCCAAGTGACATTTTAGATAAGTGGATCATAATAATATGTAAATTATAAATAAAACTGATGCAAAAGAACCCTTTTGCTCTAGTGTAGCAATAAGTATTTTCTTAGGTTCTTAGAGTATCAGAGGATATCCAAAAACCGAAAAGAGAAAAGGTTGAAGATTGAAGAAAGAGCATAAATATAGGGTAAAAAGATATTATTGCAAGTGATGCTCCTGGGAAACAAATTTTAAAAGAAGAAAACACAAAAACTATAAAAATAAAAAAAAATGTCAAAAATATAGACAAATTTAGACTTATTTGACACAACTGAGGAGGTAGAAAATTTAAAAGGGGTATTTGATATTTTATCAGATTATTAAAATATGCGAAAATATATCTTCTGAGTTTTAAGAGTTGGAAAGTGAGACACTTGAAGAAGACTTTGTTATGATATTTGCCATCAAGCAGAAATACTTTTAGGTTGGAAATGTACTAATGGCAGCTGGTAACGATGGAGACTTGTGCATCTGTTTTTTGCGCAAAAGTAAAACCGTTTTGACTATTTTCATTTGGCCATCTGTGCCAGATATTGCATTCGCTCCGAATAAAAGTATTAACTTGTTAATAACAGTTCCTACGAAAAAAAAATATTACAAAGCTAAATCATGGTTTTTGTGGTTTGAAAATTAAATTTTTATTTGGATATACGATGAAATTTGAATCTTTTTTTTAGAATGATTTCATTTTGATTTTAAACGTTGACCATATTATGTGTCACTCAACCATATATGCTAACCCTCTATGCCTTGTATGCTGTCTCACTGTACCCCATGCGTGGGGCACAGTAAGACGTAATTTTACGTTTGCTGTGCTTGTATTATCTCAAACACTTTAAATAGTAGTGAAGTTTTTCTGTGTCTCAAAAGTTAGTGCACTTAAGCTGCATCACAAATCCACCTTTAAAATTTTCCGATTGAAACAAAGTTTCCATATATCTTGAATTTTATATTTTTCGTTTCATGATGCCCCACCCTCCCATACTCGCTTATAATGAGAAACGAACAATATATATATATATATATATATATATATATATATATATATTTTTTTTTTTTTTTTTTTTTTTTTAATTTGAATTTTTGGCATCTTGAATTCAAATTATGTTTTTCGCAATCACGAGCGTGTGTGTGTATGAATGCGCGTGTGTGTTTGTGTAGGCGCATGTGTGTGTGTAGGATATGTTCGCAAGAGGAGCAGCATGGTGAGGCCGGTCGACGCGACGGTGATGCTGGCAGACGGTGCTGACGGGAAAATAAAATCATAGGAATTCAAACCAGTCAAATGAGAACAATAAGCAATCGTGATTGCTCAAAAAAGATAAAAGCTTTTGTCGAATATCTTTCATCCACCTCACCTCTTTCACATTGGAAAAGCAGTTCTCTGCAAATTTGAGCAGTTTAAAGGGATAATATATTCTTTTCATAATTATCGTGTTACAGTTACTTGTTATCTTCCACAAAACGAAGAAGACATGCATCTAAGAAGCTCGTATCCATTGCTATTGACATACCTCGAAGCGAAGCACACTTATGCAGTTTATTTACATGTTTATGAGTTAGAAGAAGCCAAATGAATATGAATAATTGAATTGTTATTTTAGCATTGCGTAACTCTGCTACGTAACTAACGTTAACTATTTGTTTCCAAATTTAAATTAAATGAAATTAAAATCTACGCCTTCAAAATACCTTCTAAGCCTGTAAATTTTCTTAAATTTTACTCCTCCATATTAACCTTTTAAGAACACATTTCCATACCGTGCCTCCTCCCTCGTTTCAAATTGTTTGAATCGGTTAACGTTCAATCCTGAAATGTATCACAAAAACTATTATCCCACTAAACCATCAAAACATGCCACATAGCAATTTATATCCTAGGTTAGCTTCCATCGAAATGTCATTCTCCTAGCTAAAGCTCGGAATGATTAAGGACTTAAACGTCGTCCAATATAACATTAAGGTATTACAGTCATATTTGGAGTCCACCTGGGCCTTGCTTAAACCAGAACTTGATCACCATCTGCTCTTCCTTCCTCATTTAGAAACCTAATTACAAGTTAGGGAACATCTTACCAAAAAGATTAATACAGCCAAACGTCCTTTTTCAAACCTGGATGGAGCATTAATTTAGAAAATTGTGCCATCGCCTTACTACTTTTAGCTTTTGAAAAGGTAGAATGGAAGCCCGAAACGATCCAATATCTGAGCCAATTAAGTTGAATTTTTATGATTTACAACTTGTTTTTTTTTATAGGAACACGTTTTAGACATACTTGATAACAATGTTTGTTTAGTCGGTAAATGATGGTTACGCTTTTGCAAATTAAATAAAACATTTTTTTTTTCTTCTTTTTGTCACAATATTTATTCTGTGTTTGATCCAGAAGCTGTTACATTTTTTTTTTTAAATGAAATTTTACATATCGTGTTAGAGCTTTTTTATCTTCCACAAATATATACACTATACAAAACCGGTTTGAAAATTTTCCTTTACGAAAATTCTGTTCTCACATAATTCGTATTTCTCTTGCATAATGGGGTCGTTTCCAAAATTTTAAGAGTATTTTTTTCTGAAAGAACATGCTTAAAAACATAGGATCTAATCACTTTTTAAATAATTTGATTAAGTTTTATATTTTTAAAAAATTACTTAAATCGGTGCGCTTTTATTATTTACATTTCTTGCCGATGACATCACAAATGTTGAAATGCCATTGTGTTGCCATTCACAGAGAAAAATATTTAATTCGCATCTTTACTCACGTGTATTGGCAACGATAGGGTTGATAGCAAGCGTAGAGTGCACTTTTAATTCGCTTCTTGATTATCATAACGTGGAAATGCGGTACAAAATGCGCCAAAGAGCATCATTTCTGACGTCAACAAGACCACGCCTTGTTTGCAAAATCGGACATTTAAAAAAATTGATTAAAAAATAACTGTTGGGAAAATGAAAGAATTTTCTGGGTCCATGTTATTTTCTTTGCTTATTCTATCAATTTCAGTGACTTAAAGTATTACTTTTGACTGAAGGAAACAACCCCAGTACAAACTGTTGAAATCGTTCTTGATGTCGAAAAATTCAGAACTTAATTAGTCGATTGCAATTAGCCATGTCATCTGGTATGAGATAGAGAAATGACTATAGAATTAATCTAGAAAGAAAGTAGTATAAACTGGCAATGAAAAAATCTTAATGATGCTATGCTCATATTTTATCATTCGAATAAATTCGGAGTCATTCGACAAACTGAAAATTTTTCCCTTCCCAAAAATTCTAGTTCAAGGCCCCCTGACTATTAACCAAAACTATAAATCTTCATTTTGAGAAGAGCTTGATTTTTTTATTCTTAATTTTTTAAACTACTAAACCCTCACTTCGCAAAGAAAAGGGCCTTTCCTCTCCACTTTTCTAAGTTCATAATTAAAGATTGATCTAAAAATGTAAGTGTTGATCTTTTTTCCTGTTATAAGAAGAAAGGACTGACTTAATAAGATAGTGCTTTATATTTTTCTCATGCGATTATATAATAAAAAATAAGACAGAACTTTGAAATGGAAGGAGGGTGTCTACTGCGGCCGTCCTGTCAGATTATTGAGGCCGTGTTCCGAATTTTTTAGAGGTCTTTTAGTCAATAATGACGCTAAAATCCAATAATATAGCCCAATTTTCCACACAAAAATGAAGGAGAAAAGAAGTTGCTGTAGGGTGCTGCCCTCCTCAAATTTTTTGGTGCAGCAGCTGCCTATGTTATATGTTTACGTATAAAAGCTCGGTTTGAAAATCAAAACTTGAAACTTTCATGTACAACGGAGAAAAAATGGCCTCCTATATGGATTGGTGTGAAGTTCACGATCTTATAGGAGTAGAAAACTACTGAAGTCCTTCCGATACTTTCTTCGTTTCCATGGCAAAGGCTTGTTACAACCGGATTAATTTCAAAAGATTTTGTATCGGAAGGTACGAATTTTCTGGTACAAGAAAGGCTGCTGCAAAGACACGATTAAAAAAGAAAAAAGAACAAAATTTCAAAACGGTTGTGTAAAGTTAAAAATATAAAATCGTAGACTCCAGGTTAGTTAACTTGATTCTGAATTCAAAGAAAACAAGAAACTTTTCGAAGCTGGAAAAGATAGCTTTATTAATTGGGAGTTGCGTTTCTTTCGGAGCCCCGGAAGTGGATTAGGGGCCATTCATAACTTACGTAAAGTTGATTTTGGCAATGTTTGACAACCCCTCCCCTCATGTAAGGGTACGTAAGATTTTTCAAACTCCTCCCCCCTATTCGTACATAAGATTCCATTTCGTTTTTTAAAATAATAAAATGTTGATTAAAGTGAGAAACCAACGTAAATAAAACACAAATTTTGACGAAAGTACAGTTATTTCAAGGCTACAATGCAACCACTTCATCAGTGCAAAAAGCACACCAACACAACCGAAAGTCGCGAGAGAACTGACAACCTTATCCTCCCCTCTAACACATTTTAATAATTTTCCCAAGAGTTTAAACTCACTCTGTATAATAGTACAGTCGAGCCTGCTTATTGGAATATCAGTTAAAAGAATATCTCGCTTATTAATATATTTTCAATGTATTAAATCAATGTAATATGTTATTTTGATCCCGGTTAATGGAATAACCCGTTCATTAGTATATTTTTCATGGCGAAATGGCTATTCCATTAAGCGGGTTCGACAGTATGTCATGTGCTTGTATGTAAGTGTCTACTCGAGTACGTACGCGTATATACGTGTCTACCTGAGTATATAAGTGTTCGTATATATACGAGTATAAGCGAGTATGTACGTGCATAGTCGAATGTTTTATGTAAATATTAAAAATACTTGCATGTACCCATATACGTATTTGTTGATGCATTTATGTGAATACGTCTATTTACGTACCTACGCGAGTATGCGTATGCATACTCATATACTCGCATATTTTACCCCGTTTACTGTAAATACAATACATATTAAGGGAAATTAATATTTAATTTATATCTGCCTTATTCTTAACGATTAAGTGACGTTAATGTTCTTCTAAACGGAAAAACAATATTCGTTAAGCCTAATAGTATGACTATTTTACTCCATCTTACTTAAATTGTTCTAAAAAACTATCTAAAATAAATTCAGCTAACTGCTAATGAGTAAGAGTTCTTGAGACATGTAGGAAGCTTCCTGTGCAGTCAATCCCAAGAACGTTAAAAGAGGTGTTTAGACTTTAAAATTTTTGATATTCACACAAAATATTTTTTTTTTTTTGCCAAATAAAATTTTGCCAGTTGTAAAATTTTGTATTCAAAATGTAGTTTATAACTGCCTTACTCTATAATAAAATTTTTACGTTTCATTCGAACATTTATTTGCAAGCTATAGACATTTATTTGACGCATGTCTATTTTACCCCATTGACCACTTTACCCCACCAGACCCTATACTTTACACTCAAGGTTCCCCCGTACCTACCACTATACGTGGTAACCATGGATGGGGCTCTGTTTTTTGATCCAAACGAGAACCGAGCAATTCCTAGTCCAGTAAGTATCCCCAGTGGTATTAATTTGGAATGGGGACTTGGCGGACTATTTACGACCCATTTAACGTACCCCAGTCATTATTAATGGCACCCGGGACGCTCTGGTTACGAGTCCGGCGGCTTACCGAACAGACTACCACGGCTCTGGGAGGAGGGGTGCCCCTCCCCCAAAAATAAAAGTTATCTGCTTTTTTAAATTTTAAAAATGCAAAAATCTTCACCAGAGAGATAAAGACGAAACTTCTTTACAGTGATGTTCCTATAGGGAACCCCTCCATGTACGCCGTATACTCTCAAACATTTTTTAGGCATGCGTATAGCCTCAAGCTTCAAAATATTTCATTTTATGACACATCATGCATATGATCGCATACTCATATTGTGAATAACTGATAACTGGGAGTATCTCAGAAAATTTGATGGGAACATCACTGCTTCTTTGTAAACCATATTATGCAGCGAATTAAGCACCTTATAAGCTGTAAAATTACCGAAAAAGAACTGTATCATTCATATGCAACTACAACAAAGCTTAAAAGCAAAATATCCCCAAACCTTATCAGTTCTGGAAAGAAAAAAAAACGAAGAAAAGAAAAGGAGGGCTATTTTTTGTAGGAAATTTCCATCTCATAAGAATGCTTTCACAAATACATTTCCGCACACAAGGAAACCTAATGCCCACAAATAAAACCCCGAATGTTTTGAATCACATAATAAATAATATTCCTTTCCTGCTTTGGAAATGAAAATAAATTAAACTCATAATCAACAAGATTTACATGTAATACAAGATCAGAAAACTGAAAGAAATCCTTGTGGTTTATGTGTCCTTCCATGGTCGGTCCATAAATTTCTCCTCTGCGCGTTTAGAAGACTCAAAAATGCACCATTTGCAGCAGCTACCCGCGCATGCTTTCCAGAAAAAGTTTGTCAAGCGTGCCAAATACGCATAGATCACGATAACGAACCGTATGCGACATATTTATTACGCACTGTGTCACCATGCGCGAAATTGGAATTTAAGGTTTGCTGTTTCGTTATAGTTTCTTCCCCTTCGGAGCTAAAACTACATCCTGCGCCATTTTGCTTAAATGATATTAAGACATTTTTCTTGGCTTTTTCGCGTTTGTTTTTAGGTATGAACGCAATTCTGGGAGTTCTGCACGAGTTTTCCGAGCAACGCTGTCTGCTATTGACAGGCGATTCATCACCCTTTTTGTAAAAGATAAAAAAAAAAGTTGTTGATGGTGCGTTGCTCAGTCAACCATGTGATATTCCACATATTTTTTCCCGCCACGTTCGATGATAGTTTATTCCCTCTCTCCCTTTTTTTCTTTTCCATTCTCCTCTTCTCATTCCCCAGACCCCCCTTTTCGGTTTTTCAATTCAGTCAACACTTTAGCTCATTTTAACTTTTGGTTCACAGCCCTCTAAATTTTCGTGCTTGGAAAGGGAAACGGGAAGTTAAATCAATTGGATGTTTAAATTTCTTTGTTCATAAAACTTTTCCACTTCCATAAATAGAGGGGAAATTCGTTCTTGGAATATTTTTTGAAAGAGCAACATTGACTTAAATATCTGATTACTGTGTGTGACAAATTTCGGTTTATCTTAAAATGATTTGTTCTTGACCAAATTTTGTGAATCATTAATGAGAGAAACTTAATTATTTTTTTCATTTGGCGTAGCGTGGTTTCATATAGCGCTGGGAATAAACGATTCTCGGATGCATTAGGGATTTTTTGGTGATTCGTAAAAGCAAAGTATACTTTACCAATCATCATTAGCAAGCATATTCTAAAAGAAGGTTCGGGCTATTTGTACTAAACATTTAGAAATCATTTAAATTAAAGTTTTATACATTTAAATTCCTTGAAAAGATTACGGTATGAATGGAAAATGACCAAGTAAGCTGTGTGCTAAAATATGATTTAAATAAAAAAACAACTTGCATAAAGCACAAGTTATCGAGAAAAAAGACAGCACATAGCTATTTCAAGGCTGCAATTTAGCATCTTTTGCATCAGTGCAAAAATGCTCAACACTCAACACAAAAGTTGTGAGAGAACCTGCGTGTTTTCTCCCGAGTTTCATTAAAAATATTCTCAAAGGCAGAATGCTAATGCACAAAAATGAAAATCTGATGCAAAATTTTCACAAAATTAAATATTGGAGGAGAAAAAACCCTTGATTAACCCTGGTTTGTATCTTTTTACATGGTATCATGCAAACTTACAGTTGTGCGAGAATAATAATAACATTTCCTGTTATTGCAATATAATTAATTATTGTATCGAAAAAATATAAATTGTTTTAATTAATTAATTATTTTTAATAAACTACTCTTGAAAAGTTGAAGTTTTTTACTTTTTGTGTATTTTAAAGATTACAGAGGTAATTTATTTATTTATTTGTTTGTTTGTTTTGGTGGAAGGGGCGAAGGGGAGTTCTCGTTTTATGGGGTTGCTCCATAGTTGGGGAGGGGGGAGGGGGAGTGGTGCACCACTGCTCTTGGTTACAATTTATGTTAGCATTTTAGTCTCATGACATTTATTTAAATTCCAAATTTGGCTTTTGTTATTGTGATTTAAACTCTCTCTTATAAAATTTATTTATTTTTTTTATTATTTAATTTATTTAATTTTTTTTTTTTTGAGCAATCACGATTGTTCATTGTTCTCATTTGACCGTTTTTGGTGTCCGTGCCTTTTTCAACTTGGACCAGAAGCCTTTGCAGCACCACCGCCCACCGTCCTCTGCTGGCGGCGCGGCGCGGCTGCTCCGGTTTTGAGCTATCCGCTTCTCCTGGTCGGAGGCGTCCATGTCCTACACACACGCACGTTCACACACACACACGACTTCACACACATACACTCACACACACCTACGTGCATACACACAGGTCTACGCACACACAACTATGCACAAGTAACCGCCCAGGAGGAGAGGCAGACTTGGGGGGGGGGGACAGGAGCAGTTTCTAGAAACAATAACTCCAATGAGTAGGGTCCTGTCTCAGTTCGTGATTGCGAAAAACATAATTTGAATTCAAAATTTCAGAATTCAATTTTTTTTTTTTTTTTTTTTTAAGTGTATAGATAGAAGTTTTGCTTATATCACCACCGGGGATCTCCTTCCACTGTCGAATAGCTAGAATGCCGCCATGTTGGATAAATATAAAAGCTACAGAAATATTACTTCATTTCAAGCAACAGCAATAAAATACGAACGTTTCACCTGCTCTATTCTTTCCATCATGGTAAAGATTAGAACCGTTTTATCTGAACAAAAAAGTCGTTATTTTTTCCTCTTCGATATTTGATATTCAAATAGCAACAATCAATGCAGCACTCTTTATATGGGTAACAAGTCTTTTTTGCAGATGAGGGTCGGAAAATAACGTCAAAAATAACTTGAAGTAGCAAATCCTTTTCTTATAAAACTCTAGAAAGTGAAAAAAAAGTTTCTTAAAAAAAAAAAAGAAAAATAGAGGTCCCGCTAAAATTGTACACTTGGAGAATGAAAAAGAAAACAAAATTTCCACTAAATGATGGAGAGAAATAGCTAGAATATAAAATTAGCACTGTTATTGGGGAAAGTATGCTTCTTTCGTTCTGGGAGAACTACTTTTATAATATAATAGATATCTAATAGGCACCTTTTGCTTTATTTCTCCGTCTTGTTCTGTGGATATTCATTATACCTCAAAAAAGAGTCAGACATTTATTTATTTGAAATCCCCCTCTCCCCAAGTTTTTTTGACATAATTCATTTGAATTACAAATTATTCTTCAGATCACCACTTGAGTGCACCATTGCTAACAATCTTAACTTAAATATTCGTTACCACTGTCTTAGAAAAATAATCACAGTCTCATAAATATTGTAATACTTCTCTCTAAATAAATAATGAAATCTCAGCAGTGGGACGCTAAGAGTTTCGACTGTAGACCACCCACAATCTTGCAACACTTTTGGTCTCAAAGGCTATCGACCAGTGGTATGCCATATTATTATCATGTTCGGAAGTTGGCAGACTGCCACGTTAAAGAACAGAGTCAAAAATTTTCATTCGTGGTTAACCCGGCAGAAAGCATGAAGACAGAACTTCAATACAAATGTTACACGCTTGTCATGTTGAATGATTTTAATGCTTTCCAGCTAGAGATGGGTCTTTTGTTCCGCTGGAGTTGGTAAACTTTTCGCTCTTTTGAACGTTGAAAAGCAGAAGTTGATGAAGATTTTCCAACAGATATATAGAAGAACGTCTGGCTTTAATTAAGAATCGCTGATGGCGGAATTTCATTGAAAAATGGAGAAATCACACATCCCACTCTTGCTGCCTTCGAAAAGTAATATTGTGACCTTTTAGTTTGTCAACCTACAAAAGATTTAGTAATAATTAATGTCGTTATAATATTAGAAATATGTATGTAAATGTTACCCTGGATAAATCCTATTCACATAATTTCAAACGTAAATATATTACATGGATGTATTTTTTGTAAAATTTTAAGCTCTTCATCAATGCTTCGTTGATTTCATATTTCTATCTGGAAATTGATATGAGCAAATCCTCATGTATATAATAGCCAAAGACCGAGTGACGCTCTTGACGTCATCAACAATGAAACTCGCGGTACAGCATGATAATTTGGTAATAAATATGTTTTGGTGATGTTTAACATCCAGGAAAAGGCTTTATTGTGACAAGGACAAGGCTGAACTGGATCCGATAACTTAACTGTTTTACTGGTAAAACTGTCATTTCAGTTGAATGAAGAAACGAAACAATGAATGCTATCTATTGGAGTTGAGGGTTAATCCAGTGGAGTAAGGGTTAAAATTTCAACCATCAAAATATCACCAAATAGGCAGTTGCTTCTTGCAAATGTATAAGCAATTTTCACCCGTCATATCTTGATGGGCGATTTTCTAGTGTTTGTATAAGCATTAAGAAAAATATAGTATGTATAAATGCGTAAACATCAAAAGTTGTGCCTCCATTTTTTGCTTTAATCGTTAAAAGAAGGCGAAGGAAACTAATATAATTTGATTAGTACTGTGCCGTAAGCACAGAAAAAAAAACAATTGAATCTCATTTGTTCTCTTTTGAAATTTCTCGCAAGGTTTCAATAAATCTCCGACCAATCGAAAGATCTGATTTTTTAACATAAGATTAACTTTGCTCAAACGTTTTATGTCGATTTAGAGCGTTCGTAAACTAAAGTTTAATAAGAAAATCGACACTTAGCATGTTCTTTTTACGGCCTTTTGAGTCTTTTGGGTTCAATTATACGGTTTTTTTTGCCTTTTTAATGGGGAAGAAGTGCCGACTTTAGTTTTCAACTTATGATTTTTCCCTTCGCATTTTTCACGGTTTCTTTCTCTCTCTTTCATATGATACAGTTGCACCCATTTTAGAGAGACCGTATGCAGCAAATTTTTGGCAGTAACGTAATAACTTCAATTCCCCTTCATGTTTTACTGTGCGTTGTTTTAACTTTTCAAAGCCCCCTCGACTTCGCTATAAATGGGTAAGTGCGATTGCATATATTTTTGATCACTGCCTCCGATTTGATTTAATGGCTACATTTAATGGCTACACTGTTACAAAAAATCCAAGTACCCATTACGGTAAAAGTTACTGGTATCCATGTTACCAGTAACATTTACGGAAAAAATAAGGAGTTAAAAAACGCAATATGTGAGTATTATGAACGATCCCTAGACTTTCGTATTAGCAGGCGGCTTTGCAGACCACTATACCAATTCGGAACTTCAAGTGACGGGAAATATGTTATCTACTTCGCACTGTAAGTCATGTGGTGTGTTAATTGGCACTGCAATTGTTTATTTTTTTCGGTATAATTCACTGTAATTTTTTTCTGTACTGTAAACACTCCATTTTACTGTAATATTTACCATAAACGTTTCTTGAATTTTTACAGTACAAATTCTTTTGTAAGCAAAAACAAATGCTTCTTAGCTTTTATTAACAAAAAAAAAAAAAAAGCTTTGTATTTATTTTCTTAAAACTGAAGTGGTGAGACATGCCAAGAAGATCACTAAAGTTACTTTCTCTTCAGTCAAATCGATAACTGACAATCACAATCTGTACACCTCTACCCACCATCTTACCACCTCTACAGAAAATTCGCTTCTCCAGGTCTTCAACACTTTTCCGAATCAGCCGCTCCGCATCAATCTATAAACCCTCTCATCCCACCCCCGGACGCTGATTTCGAAAACACAATCAATGGTTTCCGCCACCTGTTGAGGAAGACAGATAGATAGACGGCTGACAAAAGATAATAAAGGAGCTCCCGCAATCTAGTGCTGAATATTGGGGACGAAGGATGCAGCGAATAGGGTGATATATAAGTGGAACGTACGTTGCGTCTTCCATTAACTTGCGCGACAGAAGCCTTTGATCGATCCAGCACGGTAAACAATCACGTCAGTCGTATCCATCTAATGAAACAAGTTAATTTATGATGCGTTGACCTGCCTAATGAAAATTCAATAGGCTGTTGCTTTCTTTTAATGTTTGTTGATTTCATCCCAAGGGTCAGTCGCGTGGCTTTCTTAATTATTCAGATTTGACGCACGCGTCTTATCGCCGAGAATGATTCCCTAATTATTGAGAGGTAATAAATTACTAGACATCTCTTGCGTTCGAATTCCAGGTTATTAAAGTGTTTTTTCAAGTGCGGTAAATAAAATGTTGTTTTTTAAGTTTTTGTTTTTTTCTTTTGATTTTAATCATTTGTCTTATCAAATCTTATTTTTGCCATCTGAATTTTTGAATAGAACTCTTGCAAACATATAGCTAATCTATTCCGCCATTTTGTCTTAACGCAATGTATTAGAGAGACAACTACATAGGTATATTTTCTATTTTGCAATCCTAGTGCAATTCTAAATTATATGATAAATCTACACAGTTTGTTTTACAACCCTTAGTAAAATTTTTAGAATTCTAGTTGGCTGTTTTCAAAAGAGAAAAAAATGAAAATCAGCACCGTTATACGTGATTGGTAAGGCATTTGCTGCATTCACATTTTAAGAACCTTTTTGTTTAGTATTTTTTAATGACTGATTACAAAAAAAATGTGTTTAATTATATTCTACGAGAAAGTTTTCGTATTATGGTGTCCATTTGGCACATCAAACTGAAATCAACAGTTAAAACAGATTTATCTAATGCTACTTGAAATTTATTTTAAGAAAGAACTTACATAAAATGTTATTAACACTTAGTTTGATTGTTCCAAGTACAAAAACAGCCTAAAGAAAAAATCTTGAGGAATAACAAGCGAAAATATTCAGGGGCAAAATAACGACAGAAATATAGATATATTTAATGTGAAATCAGGCATTTTGAGCCTGCTATGCTATTTATAGAATTTTTAAAAAAGAATTGACAGTCCCAAACAGAGTCAGTCGAAAACAGGTTTAAAATTCCATCATGATCTTTCACCATAGGAAAAGAATAACTATTCCATTCAGCTCCCACGAACCATTTCACTGGAGTTTATTTAGACAAATGGGCAGAACCGGTTTATAGAGCAGCTTTGTGGAGGGAGACTAGAAATTCGGGGGGTGGGACGCGAAGACTGTCAAGTGGACAGTGGTCGCTTTGTGCCCTCGAGTGACAAAGTGGACAGTGGGCACAATGCCTGGTGTCCCGCCTCGAATCTCCCACCTTTCATTCTTTTCCTCTCCTGCCTCTGGTTTCCATCGGTTTCCATACCTATTTTATGTTTCGTTCCAACACCTGCCCACAAGCAATAGAAGTAAATACTGGAAAAAAGGAAGTAGATATAATGAAAATGGAGCCAAACTGAAAAGAAACTACGAGAAACTACAATGTTTGGGAAATCTTGTTAAAGCTTTCGATTGCTAAGCGTCAACTTTTTTTTCCCTTCTTTTGTTCGATTTTCTTTTCTTAATTTGAAGGTCATTAAAGAAAACGCTGATTCAACACTGAATTCTAACTAGTTTTTTCTTATTTACTTATATATATTTTTTTTAATAACGAAACTATCCTGTCGTGGGCAGGTGAAGAGCATTAACTGCACATTTTTCTTCTTTTCGTTTCTTTTTTTTTTTTTTTTTTTTTGCATTTTTTTTTTCATCTATTGCACGTTAGCTTTATTGTATAAGCTTGCTTATTCCGCAAGAAAAAACAAAAGACGTGAAACGCGTTTTTAAAAAGAAAAACAACAGGAGCGAAAAAAAAAACTTTATTCCAAAGTTTCCCCCTTGTAGTATTTTACGCGTTTTTATAAAATAAATTGTTGTAAATATTCTTGCATCGAAACTATACTTTACAAGTAACTTCCAAGTTTACATAGCAGAATTGCACGTGTGTGTTTTTACGGTATGAATAAAAATGGCGTGGTTACTTTTAAAATATTTTATTTATTTACTATTTCCTTTTTTCCGAGTTTTGTTTTCATGATTGGCAATCCTATAAGAGGAATATGACTTCATTTATACTTACACTTACACTGCGCACGAAAATAGATCTAAAAAATCCAGGACATGGGAAATAGACGAATAGGAATGACCGTCGCAAGAGCTGCTCGAAACAAGAGTTTTTTTTTTTTTTACATTTCGAATAGCTTTAAATACCTTACGTGATGTAATGATAAAAAGCTAAATTTGGCAATTAAATATATGATGGTTAGGGTGCTGAATTTATGACTACTTTCGATCTACTTTTTAAGCGCACACACAGACACACACGTTCACTCAGCCCCCCCCCTTCCCCCCGAGCATATATTTTAATATAAAGGTGCAAAACGTTTTACCGACCTAGAAATACATACGATTCAGAAACTAAATTAAGGTAAACATTGAACGAAATCTTCTGGAGATGCTACGAATAATAATAGGTAATGCTATCAAAAGGAATCAGCGAGTGCAAATATTTGAAGGACATTTCTTTCAGTAAAAAAGACATTTTCTTGAGCAAAATTCTCACGAAACGAAAATTTTCTGTGCACCTTTTTTTTTTTTTTTTTTTTTTTGAGCGCATAAAACTAAAAAGTCTTTTCTATATAATATCTCATATTTATACACATAAGTTGAAATATTATATTATTTTAGGATATTGACTATTACAAAGTTGTTATCATGATAACAATTCTATAGCCACTGGAGTCACTGTTATACATTGTGCATTCGCCATTTGAACAATGCTATACTGCCGCGCTAAGCTCAAAAGTCTTAACTGCAGCCTGCAGCTGAGTTCAAAATGAGAAGCTTAAAGTTTTGCCATTCCATGTATTTGATTCAGATGCAATTTTTTTCAGATTTTTTTTTAAAATTATTATTATTATTTTCCATTGACAAATGACCATAAAACATCGTCTTTAGGTAAAATATGTGACAAAAACCACCAGACGACCGTAGCTCAATTTTGATAAAAAGTGCACATAATACTTTTGCGCTTAGCACGACAGTATAACTTTCCAATTTAGACTTTGACTACTAAATAATAAACGTTTTATGATGTTGAAAACACAGGATTTTTCAATGTTACGTAATATTAAGTAATTAAGTATTTATTACAAGTAACCTTAGTTGCTCCCAAAAGATAAAAGTTGTTTGCAACTAATATACAATATTATAAACAATTGTAGTATGTACTTAAATAAGAAATAACGTTAAATTGCACAAATTGCAGATTACTGCATAACACGTGTTTCGAGGTTACAAGAAACCCTTTTTCAGGTTTCCCTTCGAGGTTTCAAAGAAATCTGAAAAAGTTAACATCTTAATCAAATACATGGCTGCACAAAACTTTAAACGACAATTTCTCGTTTTGCAGATACGACTCTTGCGCTTAGCACGACAGAATATGCAATTAGTGCAATTAAACGTTGTACGTTGTTATTTGTTATTTTATTTTTCATGCGCAATAATTTTTACGCAACTTTAGTTGTAAGTTAGTTCACTAATATCTATTATCAGGATCGTGGTACTTTTTGAATATGAATAGAATAGGAAAAACTTCTATTCTGCATTCGAAAAATATTTACATTTCGGGTTCCATTTCCGAGGAAGCATCGATTTGCACCACGAAGTGCTACACAATTCCACACTTACGCAACACACGGAAACCTTCATTTTCAGTCCAACAAACCTAGAAAATCGCTGCCTGCCAGGAGAAGATTCCTGGTCCTAGAAATCTCTTTTATGCTCCAGGGGGACACGATCACAAAAGAAGGGATTTCGCGGATTCTTTGATCCCCGGTATGAAATAGGAAACCCTTACCGCGTTCTTCTTCCACTCTGGTTCCATATGTCACCTAAGGTGGGCACATGGTTGAAAATTTTTCCTATTTTTTCCCGTCCAGATCCAGATATTGGAAGATTTCCTAGACAAGAATGAGGGAGATAAGGTTTCTTTTCTTTGTCTCAGTGGGAAGTGGAGAAATAAGATTCCTTATTTTTCAAGAAACAAATTCCGCGCCTCACGGAAATAATTTTATTCATTCATGCAGATAAGGTTTGGGACTAGAGATGCATGCTTTCGGATTCGGTTCTAGTGTAAAGTATTTTTGAACAGAATTGGACAGATTTTCTGCAGAAATGAGAGTGATATTACTCATGTACTTAGGAAAATAAACACAAGAAAAAAAAAGCAAATCATCTTTCAAATCACGTGGGAAAATTGTGGCAGGTAGAAAATTAAGGCTCTCTATTTTACAAGGAAAAAAATTGGTATTTATGAAAATAATTGAAGCTCCTAGAAAGAAAGGGGTGCAAGTGCTAAAATGAAAAAAATAATAATAGAGAAACTATAGTACAAAAGGTACAAGAAACTCATCTATTTTAGAGGTCTTGGTAGGTGATTGTTAGTACCATCACCTGTATTACTAATGCCACAGTATGATTTAGAAAAAACTTTTCGATGGAAGTCAGCCTACGATTTGAACTTCTTAGAAGGGCTGCGGAGTCGGAATCAAAGTTGTAGAGTCGGAGTCAGACTAATTTTGGGGGAAAGGAGTAGGAGTCTGGAATAAAAGTTTTAAAATTCCAAAAAGAGGAGTCGGTCATTTTCTCCAAAGTCATTAACGCTGCCGGTGCTCGCGAAGTCGGAGTCGGTATTGACTTTGAGTTAAAGGAGCCAAAGTCGGAGTCAAAGGCTCTGAAATTGTCGGAGTTGATCATTTTCCCCTCGCCCTGCCTTATAGTGTTACTCACTTATATTGATAAGGTACAGGACTATTGTGCTTTAATGTTCAGTTACAAATTATTTTTTAATAAAATTCAGAAATTTCTTTCCGAAATGCAGGCTTTATACAAGAAGCTTAGATATTACATATTTTAAAGAACCTCAATTTAAGTCACTTGTACAAATGGGACTCTTTCTCAATAATGTTATGTCCTACATCATATCAGTTCGACAAAATTTCGAAGACGCAATTTTAAATGAATTAATCTTTAACATTTAAAAAAATAGCGAAATGTATTTGAGCTTCACTGATTCATGTTGCACTTTTTGCAGGAACCTTGAAGCTGGAATCGTTTTTGAAATTTTGACTAATAAAGAGAATTTAAGAAACCATCAGCATATGACTTCCCCTATTGATCAACAAATAAGCTGATAATTTAACAGGCATGTGCCCCTGAAAGAAAAAAAAATAATGATTTAAAGAAAAAAAAAATATTTTTGAAAGAATCGCAAATGTCATTCGTAAAAAATTTATAATGATGAAAATCACGCAACTTTATGCCTTTCGTAATATCAGTTACATGAAGTAGACTCTCGTTTTACGCGGGTGTTACGTTCCCCGGAAATACGGCGTAAACCAAAACCGCGAAAATTGAGACTTAATATTAGTATTAAAATAGGGGTTAGGTTCCGTAGATAAAAAAAATTCCGAAGATAAAAAAAATTCTAGTGATGACTAATTGTATAATAAGTTTATTGTGTACTTATATAGATTTCTATGCACAACATGCATAAAGAAAACACCAATTAATTTAGTGTTTATGAAAAGGAGCTGGCCATGATAGTCTTTTGGCAGTCAAGCATTTTTCTCTGTAGTTCTTTGCATAACATTAAGCATCCATGATTATTTCTATGATAGAATCTTCCTTCACTAACAAATCAGAAAGATCATTTCTATGGTCAAGGAATGGTTCAAAATTTTTAATGTTAATGTTTTTTTTTTTTTTTTTTTTTTTTTGGTTCTGTGTCATCGATGTCGGTATTACCTCTTTTTTTGTCCTACTTTGTCATTTCTAAAAGCTCTTCTTCCAGTGAGTTCTGAACTGCGTGAGTTTATTAACTTTACTTCTGGAAAGAGCTCTAGAACCAATCGCATAAAATGTTTCCAGTGGCCCAAAAGCTCTATTATTAGCACGCCAAAATGCAGTTTGTTACGTGTAATCCGAAATCTTTAGGAGTTTGGATTTTTAAAAGGGGAAAATTTTATCTGTTTGCATTGCCGCATCCGCGTAAAACCGAAACTCATCCGCGTAAAATAAAATAAAGGTGTCAAATTTTAAAACGCGTATAATCGAAACCGCGTAAAATAAACCCGCGTAAAACGAGGGTCTACTGTGAAAGCTCTTATCTTATCAAAATAGTTAAATAAAGCACCTCCAAATCGGAATTGAAATAAGGTGTAGATGACAGATTCGAATGTTAATAAAGATTAACTATTAACCAAAATGAGCGCAAACAAAAGCAGAGGTTTAAATCATCACCTCGAAATTACTCTCCGTTTTGAAAGCAAACAAGAGCGAGAGAGAAAAAAAAGGAAAGCATTTAGGTGTTTCATGAAAACAGAAATCAAAATTTCAACAAGGGATTATTGTTCTGTCAACGACTTCAATGATGCCTTCGCACTGATTGAGCTCAATTAAATGATCATTTCTTATGTCGGGTTAAAGAAATGCAGTCAGGGTTGCCATCTTGGCGTCGTATTGCAAGACGTTAGTTTTTTTCTTTTAATTCTGAATAAATTCGAGATATTGGTGTCGCAAGTAAAGGATTTTTCAATGGTGTGATTTCGCGTGAAATTGAAATTATAGCTATAATGATGAGGAAGGGTTGGAAATGTCTGGAATGCCCTCGAGGGGGGAGAAGGTGGGGGGTCATAGCACTGACTGCGCTATTGACATTTTTACTACAGTTGATTTTTCAGGTCTTCTTGTTTTCATTCGAGGGGGGGGGGCACTACTTTTGAGGGGTTGCTTATCATTTGAGGTGCTGCCCTACTTCCCGTGGGGGGGGGGGGGGTAGTACCCATAAAAGAGGTAATACCTGATGTTAGGCCCGTCGTTTAGACTTTTTCCAATGCAAAATGCAAGTTTCATCGGAAAACAGAAAAAACCACGTTCACACATATAAAAATATTTATTTTTCAAAACCAGAGGAGATGTGATCCCCCCCCCCCTTAAGTGCCAGATTGCCTGCTGTGACTTACCTCCCTATTAACTTTCATATTCATGACTTTTATTGCATTTTTAAAAATTGCATTTATGAATAATGTAAACTATTCAACTATTCATGATAAAATAAAGGCAACTAAAGACATATTTTTCTTTTTCAATTATTTTTCCCATATTAGGATGGCAATACACTACTTTTTTTTTTTTTTTTTGCTATTAAAAGTTATTTACCGAAAATTTTCTTTTTTCGGCTCATCCTACTGCAGAGGCAGCACCGGTAGACAGTGGTGCTCGAAGAGAGCCCAGGTCCAAAAATCAAAAAATCAAAGGAACGTCAACTATTGTCCAGTGAGCATAATGAGAATGATAAGAAAAAAAATTAAAAAAAAAAAGCTCATGTGCTAAAACTTGAAAATAATAATGATGATGATAATGATAATAATAACGTAACGATTAAAATAACAGTGAAATTATGAATAAAATTAAATATGACTAAATACTTATTAAAGATAAATAGGAATTTATTTTCTATACAGTTACTAAATTGAGAATTAGTTTAGGAATTAAACCTTTGTTTGTACTGAAATGAAAAATTTTATGAACCATCGTTAAAATAAAATTTATTTTTAGAACGTTTATGCATTTTAAAATCTTTTATTTATATGTCTTTTAAAAATATTAGTCACTTTCTCGCAGCACATTTGATAGCAACACAATTGATTTTATTAACAATTAATGCATTAAATTTCATTGATTTCATAATTTTATTGAAAATAAAAGTGATTTTTAGGATTTACCCTAAATGACACCTTTAGTTTATATAACTAATGTGAATATAATCATTGACGTGTTCATGTTTTCCAGAAATAAAAACGCATTCAAACACGTAGATAACGGGGTTTTTTTTTTTTTTTTTCAGTAAATTTTAATTGCAAATAAATTGCTCGCTTAAATAATAAAGTTGTATTTCACTTACTGTTCTAAACTTTCCCAATTTTTGTAAGCATTCATTATATACCTATTATTTCAATCAAATAATTGTGTGAAAACTTTGTTTAAACATTTTTAACAAATTTCAACAATTGATAAAAGTTTCCAAGGAAATTGAAAATATTGTCTAAAAATAGTGAAAGAACTTCAGTAATTTTGAAATTAACCTCATCGTTATTAGAATCATTTTCAATGCATATACAACACGTGCAATCACTATTATTTCTTCAGTACTTTAAATTTCACTTATATAGTGAAAGCTATATTGGCGGAAGAAAAGATTTTCCAGATCTTGGCGATCAAAGCGTTCGCCAACTTCGTTTAGGAGTACCCACTCGGTAACCTAGCAACCTGTTCTCATACAGGACCCAGCCATCAGCGGGATTGGGAGGTAACGATTGCGGTCAGTTATTTACTCAAAACCCCGGTAATCGTTCCGCGCACAGGTATCAAGTATTTCCATTGCAATTTGAGAAATGTGTTTAATTACCAGATAAGGAGAATCAACAGGTGCAATGCAATGACAGAAAGAATTTACTGTGCTGTCGGACGCGATGCTTTTGCTTAAATAAACATCTCAAGCTATTTAAACAGCTCTAAAAACATGGAAATACAGTCTGTGTCATACGATTATATATCCTGAATTGAATCTAGTTCTTTCCACGTTATGGCTTGTGCTTTAACCACAGGTTTCTTTGCAAAACTGATCTGTGAATACTTTCAAGAAAAATATGTTTTCGGAAAGCTTTGAACATAAATTGTTGTTATGGTGCCAATAACATTGTTGCAAGTGTTACTGCACTTGACTTTTGTGCTGATGAGAGGTGTAGCAGCATCATTTAATTTGTACATACGACCACCTGAAGTCAAAAGATTATTGGGTATGTAACATTTTTGCAATAATATCTTGATTTTTAAAAATGAGCTTTGTTAACATTTCATCTATTTTTGATATAAATGTAGGTTTCTCCGTGAGTACATATCACTAACTAATGTCAGTGCTATGTAGTCAGAGGGACTGACTTTTAAAAGTCCCAGGGAGGAGCATAGTCCCACATGAGGTGGGGCAGGGGCGTGCACAGGAGGGGGGAGAAAGGACACTTATTGGCCCGAGCCTGAACAGGGCCCAATATTTTTAAAACTAGGAGTGAACTATAATGGTAAACAATATGGAGGGAGCACGAAAAAGTCATTTGTGACGGTCCCCAAAATTCCTGTGAACGCCCTGGGAGGGGAATAGCAAATCAACGGTGCCCTGGGTGAAAAAGTGCGATTAAAACTTACAACCGGTATTTCTAAGCGTTGGGAAAATTGAAGATAGCCCGTGACACGATCTAAAAAATGTACCCTGTCATTAATGGGGAAGGAAAGGGGAGGGGGCATTGAAAAGTAACGTGATTTGATGAGGTGAACAAAATACATCATATATGCAGTATGAAGGGCTCAATTTATATTTTAAAAAAAAATGCAGGAGCCCCATAATTTTCAGAACATTAGTGCTTGTATTTACACTTGAAACAGTCTGATATTATTCATTCTTTTAAAATTCACTGAAAAGAAGGAAATACAGAATCTGAGCTAACGTAAGAGCCCATGCAAATTAAGCCCAGCATATATGTGTGTTGTTGTATTGTGTGTAAATATCACTCACAGTGAGCAATGTCCGAATGGACATTGGACAACTACGAAAAAAGGACAGAAGTCACCCTCCCCCCTTAAAAAAAAGCTTTAACGAAGTTATTTTGTACTATAGAAGAGGGGTATGTGTCCATTAATGAATTAAGTTGTCAGAATTCAGTATCGTAATAAAAGCCAACTTTCATGAATGTGCTACTCTTACTAGGTGTAAATAAAAAAGCAATTGTACAGTACTATTCCAAATAATTTTCTTGCCTTTCCAGGGCTTCGCTTAACACAAAAATTCCGGCACTTATACTACCGGGTCCTATTCAAAACTTAATATTTGCCTCTTTAACATGGAATTTTAGTGATACAAAATACAATTACAGGAAAAATTATTTTAGTGTCGAAATTTAAAGAAAAAAAAAGCATTTAAAAGAAGGTTAAAAAAAATCAAAATCTAATTTTTCATCTATCTTGATAAAATTTCAACAAATGCTACAATGGAAAGGTCAAGGACAGTATCTGCAGAAATGTATTTTTGAGATATTTGAAGAAACACGTTTTGTGTTCAAAACTAATAATTTAGATAAATGTTGGAATTGGACTTTTTTTTTTTTTGAGCTTTGTTTTCAGCGGAAACCAAATAAGCAGGCTGATACAGTAAAGCTAAAGTACAGTTGATGACAAAAATGCAAAAAAAAAATATGAAAAATAAAATTTGCAGGTACTGCTCTTTACCTGCCCACGGCAGTATGCTATTAAATTAGTCTCCGCACTCGGAAACTCCAGACGTCCATTTAAATTGTAGTTTAAATGCCTCCTTAGTCCCGCCGTTGATTGCTACTGTCTCTCGTTTTAAAAGTCCCTTAATGAATTTTTATTTTGCACATATACTCAAGCCTGTTCTTGTGCTGTCTTTTTTTTTTTTCTTTTCTTTCTTCTTTTTTGACGTGTTACATAAAAATTTCAATCAAATTGGGATTCAATTGACTCACTTCTCTTTAAAACGAGTGCTTAATAGGGTAATTTTGAGCGATTTGTTTTCGCGATTTTTTTTTTTTTTAATGCGTTTCCTGTCTACCGTACAAAAACAGGTTTGAGTGTACTTTTAGCAGGGTTCGAAAACATCATGATATTTTCGAAAATATCCGATATTTTGATATACATCGGATATTTTTAATCAACACAAGCTAGTCTTTAAAAAAGTAAAAGAATCCTCAAATCACTCTTTATTTTCTTATATCATTATTACAATATGTGGACTTAAAATTGTTTTCTTTCCTTATTTATACCTAATATTTCATTTTACATTTTTATCGATTTTAATGGAGTTAGTTTAGTATTAGTTGTTATATAGTCATTTTTCTTCTGTTAGCTATTTTTACACAGTTATATGATTTAGAAGTAAAGAATATGCAATAGCCAGCGCACAGTCATTAGACATTTTCTTTTTTTCTAACCAACATTTCATATTTAATGAGGCACTTTTAATATGACTTAAAATTGTTACATTACTAATAATTTTATGAATACAAAATAATTATGTTACTTTGCTGTATTAATGAACATTACTATGATTAATCTAATTTTTATATTAAAAATACCGTAGTTGGAAAAAATATACATCGAAAATATCAAAATATCATGATATTTTCAAAATAAATATCGGATATATATCGCGATATATATCATGATATGTATCGACTAATATATATCATGTGAGATCAGCGAACCCTGACTTTTAGATTCCTTGATCTTATGATCAGACTGAAATAGAAGTCGAAATAGAATGCGTTATAATTTTTAAATAAATTATAACTTACTAACGCATTAGAAGGAAAAAAATAAATTGTAAAATTTTGACTCATGTAAAGAAAATATTTGTTTCAAAAGTAAATAATTAAGTGAACAATACTTGTCAATTTTAAGAAAATCCGGTATTTTGAACAATTTCTAGTCTGAAATTACTAGTCAAACCCTATAAAATTGTAATCAAGAACTCAATCCAAAATCTCTTTCTCTTTGTGAAAGGAAATATTGTAGTCGCGAATAATTTTTCAGTCAAATATCAGCCTAAACCTCCATTTTGTTCACCTACTAATGAATGTTGAGTTGTTTTTTTTTGTGTGTATCGTGCTTATGTATCTAAAAGAACGTACGGACACCCGAAATATCTATTTTGACGATCCCGGAGTCATTTTATTACCTAGTTACCTTCTTCAAATGGTTACCTTCGGCAATGAATCATTTTGACAATTTTGTACCAAATTGATTTTCTTTTCCTACATTTATTGCCTTTTACCTCTTAGTTTCACAAAAAAAAAAAATCTAATTCTGAAAAATAAGTTACCCGTTCACTTCGTAAAAAAGGTGTCTAGTTGTAACAAATTTAAAAACATGCAATGTTTTTACAATGCTTTCCAATTAGAATTTTACTAGAGAGATCTTATTTTACTCTTTTAGTTTGTATGGTTAAATAATAGGGTAACCAGAAACGGGTTTTAATTTTTATTCAATAAAATGTATAATTTCCCTTGTTATCAATTACCTATTGTAGTGTACAAATTTTCAATCCGATATAAATCTTCGATAAAAATCAATTGGCATTGGAATAATATATCTGCAGATGGCCTTTTAGACTGCATTGTAGGGAGAGTATGGTGGTAAGACAATCCATCCACATAAATTTTATTTCCGGGTTCAGCGTAAACATTGTGGTCTTTCATAATTATGTTACTGAATCATGCTTTTTCTGTTGACAATCGCTGGAATATAATCACCCGACATTGCACCATCTGTTTTCTCTTCGTTCCCAACGCTGCAACACTTTCGAAGTGACAAAAACTTGAAGTATGGCTGATATTCAAAATGCTTTCTCCAGATATTTTGTTCCAAAACCAGATGATCATTATCGATCCGAGATCGGAAATTTGCACACTGTAGTTGGAGCAAACCTAACTTGGCAGCATTTTAATGCTGTGATTATGATTTGCGTAGCCTTCAAAACGCTGCCAGGTTAGGTTTACCACAACTGTCAATGGGAAAATGGTGGTGAGATCGAGGGTAATTACAGCTGTAATCAAACATAAAAACATTTTATGTTTTGAAATGTTAATAAAAAGTTTAAATCGCTGATAAAAATTTATTTGTTTAAAAAAAAAAAACAACAACATTGCTTTGCGACAATCCTTAAAAAGTTTTGATAGCAAAAAATAAAAATAATAAATAAATAATGTTTCAGTTGAAAATGAGTATACTTTTCCTACATCGGTTTAGTTTTTGGCCTTTTTATAAGCTGTTGCATTTAAATACAGTAAAACCTGTGAAGTTGACCACCCTTGTAAGTTGACCGCTTTTTCTCAGGCACGGAATTAGCCCTTATCATATAAATCAACATTTGTAAGTTAACCACTAAAGTAGTGCACCGCAAGTGGTCAACTTGCGGTGCGGTACACAGGTTTCACTGAACGTGTTTCTAAATAACATGTACGCATTATCTTTGCTTATAAAACCATTTAATTCTTGTTTTGTAGTCCATTTGTTTTTACCTCATTATTCTCGCTCATTTAGGATAGAAATGTGGTTACGAACAAAACATTCCAAAGCACCGATTACCCAAACAATTATCCGTTGCTGGAGCTTAGAAACAAAGAGACCCAAACTTGTAACAACAAAGATAAAGAACATTTATCTCAGCGAGGAAAGAAAAAGAGAGAGAGAAAAAAAATCTCTGAGAAATAACGATTTCAGACTTTCTAAAAGACAGATAGTTAGTGAGAGAGAAAATAAAAACATTGCTTTGGAAATAA
Organism: Uloborus diversus; assembly: GCF_026930045.1. Lineage (NCBI taxonomy): Eukaryota > Metazoa > Arthropoda > Arachnida > Araneae > Uloboridae > Uloborus > Uloborus diversus. The sequence continues at coordinate 84,116,816 of NC_072732.1, read as the reverse complement.
TACCAACTATATGTTCGCTGGTAATTTCCGTTTTCCGTAACGAGTTGGCAAAATAAAGCTAGCGTTGCCAAGAAATGAAACTAAAAAGTTTTATTTATTTTTTGTTAACTCTGTTTCCCGCCTTTCTATTTCAGATGGTGGATCAGTCTGCGATTCACACGTTCAATAAATAAACTAGAAAATGTAAAAGAAAAGGTGGGAAAAGTACTGAAACAATTCGTGAGAAAGTACTTTGAAGTTACTCTTTATTTTTCTCTGAACTAGTTTTTGTTTTTGTTTCGCTTGATAGAAAATCGTAAGGTTTAGCGATTTTCTTTACCCAACTTTCAGTGTCCCAAAAATGGAAAAGCGTTCATCGAGGATTTTCATTTCTTCTTCCGAGTTTAAACTAGATTAAGATTTAAATAAGATTTATAAAAAAAATTGCATTTTATATAAACTATTTATTTTTAAATGACAGTTAAATCGATCACGTGCGACAAGCGCTTCCAAAATCTTTTCATTGCCGTATTCAGGGGCGCCCGATAGGAGGTTATTGTGACCTCCCAAAAATTACCTTATCCGGAAAATTTTGTCTGACGATTCTGCAAAATTATAATCACTCGGCAAAATTTGAAGTTATATTCGGCAAAATTCTCATTATTCGGCAAAATTTGGAGTTTCGACCGGCAAAATTATCATTATTCGCCAAAATTTTGACTTCTATTCAGAAAATTGAGAATTCCCTCTCAAAAATGTAAGTTAAGGGCGTTCCTAGCCAAATTTTTGGATTTTTTAAAGAAATTAACTAAATATTTGATGTTTTTTCGTTGAAACGGATGCTCACTACTCAGATTTTGTTATCTGCTTACATTGGCGACAGTAGTATTTGATTTCCATTAACGAATAAAATGACATGCACGAATTTACAATGCAAATTGTGAATACACGTGTTTCAAAGTAATAAAAGAGCCCTTCTTCACTGATTGAGAAAGCTCCAGTTTCGTACTCTGGAAAAGGAATTTTGAACTCAAATCACAATGCAAATTTTATTGCAAATTGTTGTATTGCAATTGTAGAAATCAAAATTAACATTAGAAGCCCCAATGCAATAAAAACTGTAGAACATGTTTCGATCGGGGCTGGCAAAGAACCCATTTTTCTGATCTTTTGTCGGACTTCGGATGTCTATCTATGAGCTCATATTTTCCGCATTGGAAAATTATTTAATTAACATAGATATTTCTTTCCAAAGGTTTGTTGACAAATGTTTTTCTGGGGGGGGGGGAGGGTATTTCCAAAACTTTGCTTACTATTTTACGGATTTTCAAAATTTTAAAAGCATTTTTTTCTGAAAGAGCATGCTTAAAAAATAGAATCTGACCATTTTTTAAATAATTTCTTGGAAGTTTAATATTTAAAAAAAAAAAAAACTTAAATCGGCCCTCTTTCATCGTTTAACGCTTCTGCCGATGACATCACAAATGATGAAATGCCATTCAGTATTGCCATTCACGGTTTAGAATATTTAATTCGCATCGTTTGTCACGTGTATTGGCAACGATATGATTGATAACAAACGTAGAGCGCAATTGTAATTCGCTTCTTGATTATCATAACGTGGAAATGCGGTAGAAAGATGCGCCATAGTGCATCATTTGTGACGTCATAAAAGACCACGCCTTGTTTGAAGAATCGGACATTTTAAAAAATTAATTAAAAAATAACTGTTGGGAAAACGAGAGAATATTCTGGGTGCATGTTAATTTTTTTGCTTCAATTTCAGTGACAAAAAGTACTACTTTTGACTGAAAGAAACAACCCCATTACAGTGGTGCACACAAGGGAGGGGTCCAGGGGGTGCGGACCCCTCCCATAGGTCTTGCTTTTTTCCCCGAATGATTATGATTCTATGTATTTTGTGCCTAAAATAATTTCTAACGAAAGGTAGCAATAATTTCAGTTCTAATAAGTGAAAAAATAAAATCCCCATGTTAAAAGATTTAAAAGATTATTGAGCACTTTTCCTATAACAAATTGCCTATAACAAGCAGAATGGTGATTATAAATGAATACACTGTAATAACCAAGTTTTTAGTTTTGTAATAACAGATTGTATTAAGTGACATTTTATGAACTTCTTTAATCCTATGGTACGTCCACAACGATTAATTTGCTTTGCTGAATCCATTTTTTTAATTATGAGAAAAGTTAATGCGTATTTTATTTTGCTTTCTCTAATGGATTTAAATATAGTTCATTAACTAATGCTAATTATTTATTCAACAGTTTAATTTTTACTGTTTTTCGTTCTCGAGAAACGATAAAATCAAGTCAATATGTTTGACGGCGTATTCTGGTATTTTATGAGAATGAGGCTTTCGATCTTGGACCCACCCCTTGCAAAATTCCTGTGTGCGCCACTGCCCCATTATAACATTTACTCTGCTTCAAAAGGAAAGAAAAATCCTTTATTATAATACATTGATTCAGGGTAACTCAGAACTACGATTTCTCTATTTTAAACTGCCCACTCATAGTTTAATAGTTTCATTGTATTTGTTGCAAGAAAAACTCTTCTCGTTGTCACATCCGTAATCACCACATTTCAATGTATCTTCAAAAAAACTGCTTGTTTTTATTTTTTTATTTATTTTTTAGTTTATTTATTTTATTTTTATTTATTTTTTTTTAACCGAAGCTTTACGAAAAACGATCGATTATTAGGAACTGAAATCCTTAACAAAAATTGTTTTCCATTCTACCTATTCGATTACTGAACCAATGGTAACTACTTAGTGTACAATTTTACTATGCGTTTCTCCTTATAACATTTGTACCTTGGTAATCAGTCGATTTTTTTTCTTTTGTCATATCACCATAAGTCTTACCCAATTGTTTTTTACAATTAAAGAAATCAAATTCAGTGCATTTGGTAGCAATTGGAACTATTTACGGAAAATTTGTCGTAGGTCTTTGCACTTACATGTTTTTGCCGAAACTCAGATTTAAAACCTCTGCCTTTGAAGAAATTCACATTTGTGTTCAATTCGCGTATTGTTTTACGCAGTGAAACTTCTGTAATCAATCTGCATACGTAAGAGTAAAATTAAGTTTTTGTACTCATGTGACCAGGGGCATGTACAGAAATTTTGGGGCCCGTCACAAATGACTTTTACGGGGTCCCCTTCATATTGTTTACCCCTACGTCTCTTCACTTATTTCACCCCCCATTTCAAAAATCTCGGGCCCGGATCAACAGGTGTTCCTTCTCCTCCCTTCCCCTGTGCACGCCCTTGCCCGTGACAACTTTCCATTACGGAATAATAAACAAAATGGTAAACTCAACTGTTACTTAGCCTCTGTTCTGTAGATGGTGGAATATGCTTTTGAGTAAGACCTAAATTGGCCCAGTTCGAGGGCTTTAGCTTTACTCCCTGGTAGTTCTGCCTTTGCCGCCCCAGATAATTTTACGACCCCCTTCCAAAGAAACGTGGAATACAACTTAGCGTAATATGTGTAATTGTAATCGCTAAAGATTACAATTACTTGACTACATGATCAACTACTTGAGAAAAAACTGGATTTTTTGAGAATTAGTTTGAGAAAAACTATTGGAATGTTTTGAGCATGATTTCCATGCTCATGAGGAAAAAAAAAAAACTTTTCTTTATTTTTTACGTTTTTCTTTCTTAAAATTTTGACGCCCTGAAGTTTGCTGTATTTAATATTTGTTATGAAAAGGGAAATCATATCCTACTTATGTATCAAAAGAATTGGAGCCAAAACAACTAGTAATTATAAAGTTCATTTTGTTAATAAAATTAAGAAATTCATTTCATGGTTGAACTTAGCAAGCATAGATTAGTGGATGTTGAGCTCTTGAAACTTTTCAAGTAATACAGGTTTTCGATGCTTCCCTTGAATCAAGTCATCAATTTTAAAAGCTTTTTTTTTTCCACCACAAGTTCGTTTCTTCTCACGTGATTTTTTTTTCGTTTTATCAGAATGTCGGGTAGTCCAATTTTTATGTAATCCAAAAGCACTGACTGGTCCTTAATTTGCTTGGGTGAAGGGGGGGGGGGCTTTGGTCAAATGACGAATCTTCAGAAGCAATAAATTATTACTCTTTGCATGGTTACCGTGTTCGAAGAACTTTTTAATTTACATTTTCACGTTAATATTTCACTTCAGTTTTTAATGGCTCACTAAAATGTGTTTTTTTTTTTTTTTAAATGGACAATTAATTTTTGAAAAATGCGCCTATTGAAGTTATATCAACTTAAAGACTAATTCAAATTTTGGGAAGACATTGCCTTCTTACGGACTATTCATAAATTATGTAAGAATGATTTTGGCAATTTTTGACTCCCCCCCCCACACACACTTTATGTAAAGGTACGTAAGATTTTTCAATTCCCTCCTCCCTATTCTTACGTAAGGTTCCATTTCGTTTTTCAAAACAATAAAATGTTGTTAGAAAAGGATCAGTTACACTAATACTCCCAGTTTGATGCAAATCAAAGATTTTTATTTTCAAATATATTATAAGAGGCGATACTAATTAAAATTTAAAACATGCCATACATAGTGTGACTCTTATATTTTACACTATCTATTCTTTGTAAAACAAGTAAAAAACAGCTCATCATAATAAATTTTTCACCGTCCGGACGCAAATTAAATGTAATCCCTGCCAAACCACTTGATCGTGCGATTTCTAATGTAAAATATCGACTTGGAAAATATTCCGTCCGAATGGATTTGACCCTCCCCTCCCCCCAAAGTAAGAGTATGTAGAGATTTTTGTGTCTCCCTCCCCCCTGGATCTTTACGTAATTAATAAATGGCTCCTTAGAATAAGCACCCAGACTAGACACTACGTATTGTAAAAAGAAAAAAAAAAAAAGCTTAAAAGCCAAAGCAAACAGCTTTGTTATTTAATTTTAAAAGAATACAGCATCTATCGTTATGCTCCTTCAAGAATTTTTTCTCCATATCAGAAGACGCTGCGTGAACGCTTTTTGCGTGCTGAGGCTAGAGCAAAATTAAATTGTTTAAAAATTTTTATCGTTTCCCAAGGCTTCTTCTTTCTTTTCTTTTCTTTTTTTTGGGGTTTTTTTTTTTTTTTTTTTTTACTTCTCACAAAGAAAAGAATTGCGTTTTCCAGGTACTGAGAAAGTTTGTTGCCAACTTATTCAGCGCTATTTTTCAATAAATTATGAAAGCTTTTGTTGAGCCTGACACGTGCCTTGGTAAGTAGCAGCGAACATTCTTGGCTTAGTCTGGCAGACGATTAATGTTTTTGTAACGAAAGAAAGTGTTTATGATAAGCCCATCGCTTTTAAATTGCATTTATGCTGCTTTCATACCGTGGAAAATTTAAGAGCTCACGCTAAAGGTATCATAACGCATTTCGTTGAATAAAAGATTCTTGACTCGAATTTATGAATAGTGATTCATATATTAACGAGATTTCGACGTTGGCAGAAACGGGTGAACAAAAAAGTGCATAAAGCTTATAATTTTAAACATGTATTGTTCCATAGAAGTGAAAGAAAATGTTATATTAAACTCCTCAGACCCATGAAGGATAAATTGTTATTTTATCATTAATTATTTTTTTGTATTAATTGATTCTAAACAGGGAGAAAAATGCTTAAGTTATAAAATAATAATAATTTTTCGCTGTAAAAAAGTAGTGTCTTCAGTAGAAGCGACATCGAAATAATAGTGTTCTAAATTAAAAGGAAGGCTTGATAGAAACTGATAGTCTCATTTGAAAAACAGTATTTATGGAGTTCAATAACATGTTTTAATATTTTTCTACTATTAAAAAAAAAATTAAAAATTGGATACTTTCAGATGCGCAATTTTCTTCTTCTTTTTTCCAAAAGAAAAAAATTGCTTTTTTCATCTGCAAACAAGATCTGAATGAAAATCTGTCGACGGAAAACAAGAAAAATAACTTATGCTGTGAAGTATTGTCACATTTCAATTGCCGTTTTTGCTAAGTGATGCTTCATGTTTCCTATAGTTGACGCCGGGATTGAGGAAGTTTATGGGGGCCAGGATGGGAGGTCGCTGTCACCTCCCAAAGATTTCCTTATTCGACAATTTTGTCAGACGATTCAGCAAAATTTGGAGTTCCATTCAGTAAATTGAGAATTGTTGCCCTCCCAAAAATTTATGTTTAGGGCGCACCTGGACACACTCCGAAATACGTGCTCAAATCCTGCTGGATTTCCTTCGTATTTTTTCCTTCGAAACTCATCGTGAAAAATGCTCCTCGTGAACTTTTTGTCTCATCAACGCAAGGAATCGGGTGACGACACTCTCCTAAACGCATGCTCATGCTGAATTTCCGTCGTTTTTGACGAAACTCATTGTTAAAAATGCTCCTCGTGAACTCTTCGTCAAGTTGACGACAAGAGCTTTGAGCGTAAGTTTCTGTCCCAATGAAAACATTTTTAAATGACGAGATTTATTTTACGACTGGAAGAAAAGTCACTCTTTCTAAGAGTGGAAATTGATATCTTTATTTCGTAGATAGTAGAAACTTTCAGCAACTTTTCGGACGCCCATAATATTTTGGTTACCGAATTGCGAGTTCGAGGGACCCCAATTGCACCCTGTGCCTTTCAAGTAAAAAAAAAAAAAAAAAAAAAAAAACCGATAAACGGGGCTACATCTAAACTACGGTTGTGCTAAACCCATAAACAAAATCTTTTCCTGGGACTCTGGTGTTCCAAGAAGGGCTCCCAAGAACCATCCCCCACCTCGACACTGGGGTCCCGAATGCAGACGACCCTTGTCACTCCGTGGTGACATTTCCGCCCCCTGTTTGTCTCTCCGGAATTGTTTGCAATGGCGACACGTAGCGATAACAGAAGAGACTTCACTGTTAAATTGTGACAGTTGCCATTATTCAAGGCTCGGAGGGGAGACTGGAGGAATGCGTGGGTATTCTTGCCTTGTTCGTGCCCCTCCTCCCCCTTCGTCTGGAGGTGTTCATGGAACGTTTTACGCAGAGCGTTTTACGACTCTTGAAATGACAAGACGTCTACGAGATTGAAGACCGTTTGTACCTCCCCTTTTTATTTGTCTAATAATTTTCCCTGCTTTGTGTAGTGTGATATTGGAAAGACAACGTAAGCTTTTGTGTTTGAGAATGAAAATCGATTTAAAGATGTGAATTCTTAAATATTTTGATAATCTTTACATTTAAGTAACACATAATTTCTCTGTGTTTTAGTAAAATTATTCCTCCCGAGCTTTGCTTATTTATTTGTTTATTTTTCCGTTCATGTTTAGAATTTTTTAGCGTGGGGATTCTGAAAGCGGACCAAAAATTGAATCCAAAATAATGGAGCTTTCAGAAATTGTGGACACACAAAACAAAGTTTCATGCACGATGGTAATACCTCAGTCATCTGCATTTTTTAGGATAATCGTACACGAATCATGGATTATTTGTTTTAAAGCATCCCCTCTTGTTTATCAACTAATATAGAAAGATAAATTGGTGACACTGAATTTTTTTATTATTGTTTAGTAACTTGAGTTTCAAAAAAAGTGCAGTATTTCAAAAAAGTAACTACTAAATGTTATCAACGGCCTCTGGCGACTTCAAGAATTTCTTCATGAACCTTATGAGTACTTATAACCTGTAAGTAATCACCTTCCTGGTACGGCCTTTACCTTCTTTTCTTGACGTGAATAACAAACGAAACTTTGGAAAGAAAAAAGAAGGCAGACAAATGTACCTTAATGAGAATATTATTATGAGCTTTTAAAGGTAGTACGTTATAGATTTGATGAATTCATTGAGCCAGATATATTATACGTAATCTTTTCTCTCCTCAAGCACGGGTGTCCCCTTCCCTAAGAACAAGGGTGCACCCCCTAAATATCGCAAAGACCCCCCCAAAAGCAAAAGCTCCCCCCAATGAGGAAAATACCCCTCAAAACAATCCCCACCCTAAAAATTTCAATGGCGCAGTCTGCGCCCTAGGTGGGCAATCCTGCCTCAAGACCTCGAGAAAAATTATTTTTTGTTAAGTCTAGCGTAGGGCTGGTGAATAATTTTTTGAGGGTTGAGAATATTGGGTTATCGTTACAAAATGAAAAAAAAAAAATGAAAGAAAGAAAAAAACTTTGCCAAAAATATATGAAAATGGTTTTCGGCCGGCAGCAACAAAAAACGATGTCTTCCTTAAGCTCTGTCGTGGACAGTCTCATCTATTTTGCATAAAACACACACCTGAATTTTAGAAGTGCGTTTTATAGTCCGTCAAGTACCTTATTTTTTTAATGAACAGCATTTGCAACCGATATGGATTTTCTCGAAACTATTTTTCTAATACACGAACATGAAATTTAATGCTAGAAATTAATTTACAAAAAGGCTTCTTGGGCTGCAAAAACTAGGCGCGTGGGTTGCCAATTGGAAACTCCTGGTTTAGAGTCTATATATCGCTCTGGTAGAATGGAAGAGGCACATTTAAAAAATTGCTTTTTTTTTAAGTGCTTTTATCAAACACGTCTTAGCACTTAGCACGCCTTACAAACGATAGCCATGCCTTTAAAAAGTTTCGCCGATTTTAATAACTACAGAGCAAAAATGAAGATTTCAAAATCTTGGTAGTTTCCAAAGTCAATTTCCCAAAATGTAGCTTTTTTGAGCCGTACTACCCCTTTCATTTTTATGAGTGCGATATACAGAATACCTCAAATTGCGCATGTAGCCCAATCACTCAATCGCCATTCAATAGGGAACAAATCTTCGATGTGATATATCACTCAAAGCGCCAATTTGATTAAACAACGAACTCTGAACTAATTTTTACGAGTTAGAAATTTTTTTGACCTTTAAGCTTTATTTATTTTTTCAAAAAATTTCGCAAATAGAAAAAAGTTTGAATGGAGTGGTAAAAAACCTTGTTTCTGTTTCAAATGATACCGCTTGAGGTGGTAACCTCATTAGTCGGATTGATAACTCTGAAAAAGTTAACCTTTGCGCGAAACTATTTTTCAAAAAATGTTTGTTAATATCTTTTTCTTCTTCAGAACTTCATTATTTCGACCATTAACCTCATGAAATTCCGAAGCTGCTTAAACTATACTTGAACTAACAACCGCCGAGTTTCATTGTATAAAATGCAGCAGTTTCTTGTTTACTCTAGCACGTGCATGTTTGCCATAACAACCTTCTTTTCATTGCTACGCGTTTCAAAATGTTTGTTCTTTGCTTCTTTGCATTTCTCATTCAAGCGAGAATTGAAGTTGGTTACTTTTTGTTGATATGTGCTTGCTTTTACTTTTTATAAGTTTGTTTATCGAAATAGTGTATAAACAAAACCCTCAATGATATATTAATGAGCTTGAAATATATCTTTTAGACCAGCGTTTCCCAACCGGTGGTTCGCGAACCCCTGGGGGTTCGCGAGAGGTTTTCAGTGGGTTCACAAAAAAAATATTGTAATGGCGGAGTTTTAACATGCCTGTTTCTGATGAAGTTTAATGCTCAAGCGGTTTCAACCAAATTTTGCTCCTTTTCTATTCATTTGTCTCTCGCACATTTGATACTCTCAGCTTGAAAATATTTGCCTACTTCCTGACATATTTTACATTTAAATGATTTAGTCCGTCATTGCGAAGTGCCGGTTTTAGTGCTTCGATTGACAATTATAGGTGATAGCCCTGAAGACATGCTAAAAAAGCTCCACTCTTCACTCCAGAATCCCCCGTACCTACCACTTTTTGTGGCTTAACCATTTGGATGGGACCCTAAAGACAGCTCTGATTTTTTGAACCAGACCAGAAACTGAGCAATCCCTGGTTCAGCACCCCCAGTGGTATCGTTTCACCCTGAGGACTTTGGGACTACGAGCATATTTAACGTCCTTTACTTATGAATGCAATGTCTTCAGATGAAAGAATTTGGAAGCGTTCGTTTCCTCAGAAGCTTTTGATCGGAAGGATTGATTAAACTTGATGGAAACATTACATGGAGTATGGAGCATATACGAGCGTCTAAAATATTTTCATGCTTAGTTTCTTTACCATTTGAGTCTGACGAAGGTCTATCGCTCTTTTCTTGTATTGAGTCAAAAATGCATAGAAGTGTGATCACGCGCTTGCTTGTTGTTATAATTTTCACCCTACATACACTATAATTTACTTCGAGCTTTATTGTTGGAAAAGGGAAAGAACGGTTAGCAACCAAAAATACCACAGGAAGTATGAAAAATTCATTACTATAGAAAATTTTCGAGGGTGAAAGTTTGGCAGTGTTAGGTTTACGCAGTAAAAAAAAATCAACGGAATTTAACCATGCAACTTAGCTTGCGCTGTATGTAAATAAGGAATTTATGAGATTTGTGCAGAAAATTTTTCTTGTAGTGAGTGAGCTTAACAATATTTGTTTTGTTAAAATTACCTTTTGAGTAAAAATTTGTGTAAATGCGTATATTGAAAATATACGCTTATATTATTTTTCAATATACGCAGTTTACACCGCATTTATAGCATAATTACAAGAAAATTTTTCGGCAATCAAACAATTGATGTAAGCAGTAAATCTTTATCAAACAGCTAGGCTCGTAGTCTTTTTCAAGAAGACTTAAAGAGATCTTTCTCATTTTACAGTAAGAAAAAAATTTCATTTAGTTAATCTGAGAGTTCTCTGAAAGGTATTTTAAAGATGAATATTTAATTCACTTCTGATTTAGTGATAATAGAGATAAATGTACCCTAGGGTCAGAAAAATTTCAGCCAAACTTTTAGAGCCTCTTTGTTCCAAATATCCTATTTTCATAATTTTGAAGTTGATTGAAGCTCAACACAAAATAATCACTGTGTTTATTTTTTGTTGAATTTGTTGTTCATTCATTTTTTAGCGATCATTTTAGTTCGTAGTAATATTTGCAATTCAATATTTTACAACTATGTTTTCGTTCTTGTTATAAACTATGCAGCAGCATCAAACTAAATCTCACAAATTTTATTGTCTATGTGTAGTTGTGTGCCCGCGCAATTTTTTTTTTTTTTTTTTTTGCTTGTTACTTATTACTTAGTACCCAAGGGGTTCGCCAACTTCTTTCGGGGTTTGGAAGGGGTTCGCAAGGGGGAAAAGGTTGGGAACCGCTGTTTTAGACTAATAACTGCTTGGATATTTTGCCTTGTTTATCTTCCTTGGGAGAACTGCTTTCCATATTTCTTTTTCGGTAATTAAAAACCACAACGTTATTGTTACAGAAAAAGACAAAGATGGGCCAGAGCTACAACGTTTGGAAACGATAGCTTTTGCTTTTACTCGTATGGTAATACATTTTATAGGAAAAGAAAACAAAATATATACGAGAATGCATAATTATTCTTTCATAAAGCCAGGGGAGGCAATAGACGCCCCGATACCTTCCAGTGGCACAGCGAGTTAAAGTTTGGATCCCCCCCCCCCAAGACACGTGTTTTGTTGTTTATAACACATGCTGCAAATTCCAATATTTTACTTTATATAGATGTTCGGGTAACCCGACTTTCAAATGCTTGAATTTTTGATTATTTCCCCTTGCGTACCTTTTCCTTTCAGGTTCTGAAGACCCCACGAGGGAGAGAAGGTGTTGCATAGCTGAAAGTGCGCCATTGAAAATTTTAACGGTTTAGGAGATTTTAATTTTTTTTTTTTTCTTTTTCTGAGGTCTGGTTCTTGTGAAGTGAGGGCCGTCCGCAGTATTTGAAGAGGTGCGCCATTTCTATTGGGGGAAGGGCACCCTTGCTGAGGATGACGACATAATGATATCGGAGGACATAATGATAGAGTTAGGACCGTTGAGAAGTCTAAAATTCTATGTGCATATTGACAAACTGAAGATATCGACGGTCATTGCTTTGTTAGAATTCTGAAATCCGGGTAGTCCAAGAGAGATATTTTAGACGACTATCATTTGAAAATTTCGACTGAAATAATCAAACTATTACCTCAAATTTTTCGCATTATTGCACTTTGCGATTGAGCGGCTGTCCAAAATCAATTGGCACCTTGGCCACTCTGAAAAGATCTTCAAGATAGCCATCCTGCCAACTGCTGTTTAAGTTAAATAACTAAATTGTTTCATCAATTTCTTCGCATTATTGCATTTTTATTTTATTTAATTAATTAATTTATTTATTTATTTTTTATTTATTTATTTTATTGTTTTTTTTTTTTTTTTTTTGCAACTGCGCGGCTGTCCAAAATCAAGTGGCACCTTAGCTACCTCTGAAAAGGATCTTTGAGATGATGGCCTGATACTATCTATGTTAAGTAATCAAATTATTTCATCAAATTTTTTGCATTGTTGCATTTCATCCGCGATTACGTGGCTGTCCAAATTCAAGTGGCTCCTTGGCCACTCCTGATATAGATTAATTAGTTTTAACACGCTGCTGCAGGTGAAGACACAAGCTGGCAAACCGTAACTTTTACGCTTCGCAGCCCTCGTGACATTCTACGCGTTTTTTAATCATCCGTCGCGTTCCTCCCTTCTCCCCCACGAAGGCGTCACTTGGCAGAGGCCCTAACGCATACCTTCCCGCCGTGACACTTGTGGGAAAACGTCTTCTAAATCACACTGCGTCCCCGTGAGCCCCGCTAAGATAAGCGCACAACTAACTTAAAAACAAATCAGAAATACCTCCAAAGAGACAGATTTATTTCCCAGAAACGCGTCAACCCGTGGTAAATATACTCCGTTCCAGCTAAAGGATGTTGGTGTGGGGCGGAACTTGCGCCCACCCTGTTTTCTTTACGCAGTTGGCAAAATGGCTACTTGTTCCCAGTGATAACCGTGTTCGAAGGAACGAGCCATCATTTAAAGTTATGTGTTTATCTTAGAGTGCTTTAGAATTCCTCTCCAATGTTGTTATACCTTTCGAATCTGACAGGTTTTTGTTTATTTTAACGTTTGTGATGTTTTTGGAATTCTTGCCATACCATCTGTAGCGAAAACAAGGAAAAGGTGTTCTTGCTTAATGTTTATTGTTTTTTATTTCGTTCGTGTTATCAACTTTTAAAAGTTCATCACACTTTTTTTTATTTGAAAGCTATGTTGAAACGTGGAGGATTTTTTGTTGCCCAGCTTCCAGGATTATGTGGTCAGATATCAAAATTGCTTTATATATTTGTGCTCATTGAAGCATTCCATGTGTCATGCGCCAAGAATATAAATAATGATTCAACTTTTCAGTTTAAAATTTTTGATGTCTCTTTTTTTTCTTCTCGAAACCTTTAATTTCGTTATATTTTCAAAGTTTAGTTATTTCTATTATTTGACCAAAAGCTGACTCAACCGGAGGCTGATGGTGAATAGGTGCATCAGAATATTTGAAAATTCTAGATCGAAATGCGTTATCCATCCTTTATAGAAATAAACATTGTTGCTCCCAAGGGCTCCCATATGGGGGGGGGGCAAGTTGGGGCTCAAGCCTCCCCCCCCCTTGAAATATGAACTTCCTTGCTTTTGGAACTTTTTTCTTTGTAAAAATGTAAAAACATTTCTTCTCCAACAATTAATGAATAAGTTATTAAAAATGTCAAATTTTAATAACTAATCTGTACTGAAATCGGTTTCTATGGGGAAAATATCCTGCTAAACCATGGGGAAAATATCTGAGCCCCCTCCCCCTTAAAATTTTGCATGTGGGCGCTCTTGATTGTTCCTTCTTCTTGGAATAAAACCTTATCATAGCATATTTTATTGTCTCTCTTGTCTCCTTTGTGTAGAATAAGACAAAAAAGTGAAGTGAGTATGATTGTAACATTAAGGAAATATTTTATTTTATTAGGAATCATCGTATTCAAAAAGGAATTAAAATGTGGAATGTTTGCAGTTCGTCTCCTTCTTTTTTTTTCTTTTCGTTTATTTATTTATCTTATGTAAATAATCTCTGGATCCACTTTGATATTTCTGAAGTCCGAAATTGCAATTGGACAAAACCAATCTATTATTTGACGTATGAAGTTTTATAATGCTGTCTATAAAAAGGCGGTCATTGATAGTTGATTGAGGATGATAAGGTAGGGAGCGTGATTCCTCTTTCGTCGAATAGAAATCGACTTATCAGCATGACGATAGTATTGATAGGCGCGTCTATCGAAGACTTCTTTATAAAGCCCTGCCCATAAGCAGTGTTTTGTTTCATCCGCTAATCATCGATGGGGCGTGTGTCATTGTCCATTGACATTATATGGGCTCACAGCTCAAGCAGTAAATAATGTTCAAATCATCAAAACAAAAACGTTAGTATCTGTGAACTTGGCGATTAGTTTCTACAATAAAGAAAATGGAGTTGCATTCAATGTATTTTTCACTATTTTTTTCTTATTCTTTTATACGTCTCATTTTTAATTTTTCAACAGTTGTATAAACAAGAAAAACATGTTTTCTTTCCTTTCTCCCCCCCCCCAAAAAAAAACGAGCTGATGTGTGCATCACATGACTTCCTTTTACTCCAATTTAATGTCATTTCCCCATTATTGGCAATTTTAATGTGATTCAATTCTTTACTCTCTAAATATCACCAACAGTAGCCAAATTGAAACCAAATTTTTAAAAAACTTGGCGATCAAAAGACTTTCGATATATCACCAAGTGTCCGACAAATTATAACACCACTTGAGTTTACATCGAAATTAACAATGATTTCCCCCCCTCTAAAGGGGCAAAAGTCCCCCTTAGGAGCATCCGAATGCAACCAAAAGGGAAGGTGCACAACTAGACCCGACTAGGAGTCTACGTACCAAATTTAAATTTTCTAGGACATACCGTTTTTGAGTTATGCGAGATACATACACACGTACATACGGACGTCACTAGAAAATTTGTTGTAATTAACTCGGGGGTCGTCAAAATGTATATTTCGGGTGTGTGTACGTTCCTAGGCACATATCCACGTGTGGTCGGGTCGAAAAAAAAAAAAAAAAAACCTCAACATTCATTCGGGGGTGAGAAAAATGGAAATTAAGGCCGATTTTTGAGTGAAATTTTTTTTCGCGAATACAACACTTCCTTTTTTGTAAAAGAAAGTAAAAAAGACTCGGTGCAAATGATTCTTTACTAGTCCTGCATTCCCTCTAAATAGCTGAATCTTGCCCTCCTGTGAGAAAGGGGTAGTTATATCCGATCTGCTTAAAAGTGGTCATAATAAATTGGCCACTCTGTACTGTCTCATTATGTGGAACATATTTTCCAATTTATTAGTCTTTGCAGTTTAACAGATTTTTAAAACTGAACTGGGGGCAGATTTTTCTATCATCCTCATACAATGATATTTATATTCATAATTTAAGGATTTTCATGCATGTTGAATTCCTATAAATCTATGACCTCATATATATCTTCTGATTTATTTACATTTATAACTTTGACAAGCAATTTAAAAAATAAATAAAAAGAAGTAGAACTGATAATTCCTACTCGGATTGCGTCCGGATACAAGGAATAAGTATTCCTCTATCTTTTCAAAACTGCATCCGAATTCATTTTTATGAATGTTTCTCAACAACAGGAATGAGTTTGCAAAGTTGAAAATTTTTGAAATACGTTGTCCCTCGTATTATTCCATAAGGCCAGCTTCAAAGAAAGCAATTCCAAAAACGTCATTAACAGCTATTTGTCTTAAGGCATTTAGGAATTTATGCCTTTTCGTATGCGCTTTGAACAATACTACTAAACGTGATATATCCTTTGTTGCACTACTTTGATGCACGTACCAAGCATTGGAAATTTGTTTTAAGCGTTGAAGAGATATACTGCGAACGTGCCTGGAATAAGTTTTTTTAGGAATGAAGCAGGTGCTGAAATTGATCGAGTTCTTGATATTTTACGTTGGATATCTTTTACAGTAGAGTCGAGTTTTCTTTCTAAGAAATGGAAACTTTTTATGGTTTTTCATTACCTACAGTGTCTGGAATTGTTTCGAAGTTATCATAAAGTACTTCAGAGCAATCTGTTTTAAAAGTTCTGAAGAATATCAGTTTTAAAACAAGTAGTTAATGAATTACCAAATCCTTGTGTGTATTCTCCATGACCAAAGTTGATGTTACTCTGATTTTTCAGATTACCATGGCGGCGATTATTTTTAATGTATATATAGAGAGCAAAATTTTTGTTGTCATAGCTACAATTCATATGCTGTTTCATTTATTCATATTATTTTTAATGAATTACTAATTCCCATCATTTAACATTGGCAAGGAATAAAAATACATAACTTTATACGCTGCAAATAATCTTTATGATAAGTGTATAATAGTTTTCGATCCGTTACATTGAGCATAGCAGTGAGCCTAATGGAGCATCTTCGAGGGCTCCGTGTGGTGCACGGGCCGTAGGTGGGGATCATTAAAATATAAAAATTTGAAAAAAAAAAAAAAAGAAAAGGCTAGATTTGTGCTCGCTCAAAAATTTATAGATTTAATATATATCAAAAAAAGAAGGATGCCAAGTATTTGTTGTGTACACTGAAATTGGAGAACATAGTAATAAAATAAATTAGCAAAATAATAATAGCATAAGAGTTAACAAATCTATTATCTAATGGGGAGGGAGAAAAAACATTGCCTACTGCATCCTATGCTGACTTTTTGCCCGGATACTCAATGTAATAGAAACATTTCACGTGACCTACTTCCTATGAATTAAGGATCTGGAAGCAGATGCCACCTTAGCAGTATAATTGTAGCAATTTCTCAAACAGGAATGTACCGGCCAGTCATGGGCAAATCCACCATATGTATCCGTTTATTCAGGAAATACGGAGCGACACTGAAACAAACATATCGACGACTGCTTTTGTATAATTTATATTTTGGACTAAGCGACGCGCACGAACCTTCGCGTGTGCTGCAAGCTATAATTAGGGTGGGCTGAAAAGAAAATTGAGTCGACGAGCCCACTTTCTTCGCGGAAAGTTGATTCTGGCACGAATTGTTTTTCTAGCGCTTGAAGCGCACGGTTTGTATGTAAATGTAAATAAATCCCCCTGAAAGCAACGTAACGTGTGAATAATGTTATTGATGTGAATGTAAATGTCTGACCATAGAGAAGAAATAATGCTTTATTTTTCGTGCAGAATTGTTTCGTTCCATTAGATTTTTTTATGCACAGTTTCAGAAGTAAAAGTTTTATGGCTCACGAACCTTTGATTTGTAAAAGAAAACGCATTTTCAACACATTTTCATACAGAAAAGAAACAGATGTGCACCATGATGTTGAATGTTTTTGTTGATGTCTAATATCTAAAATTACACACACAAAAAAAAAAATAATAATTTGAATTTTGACATCTTGAATTCAAATTATGTTTTTCGAAATCACGAGTGTGTGTATGTAGGCGTGTGTGTTAGTGTGTGTGGGGTATGTGTTTATGTGTAGGGGATATGTGTGTTTGTGTGTAGGGGGTATGTATGTGTGGGGTATGTGTGTTTGTGTGTAGGGGGTATGTATGTGTGTAGGCATGTGCGTTTGTGTCTGTGTGCTGGCGTAAGTGTGTGGGTAGTTGTGTGTATGAATGTGTGGGGGGTATGTGTATGTGTGTGTAGGCATATGTGTTTGTGTCTGTGCAGGCATGAATGTGTGGGTAGTTGTGTGAATGTGTGTGTATGCGTGCGTGTGTGTGTGTGTGTGTGCGTAGTTGTGTATGTATGCGCGTGTCTGTAGGACATGGATGCAACCTGGAGACGGTTTTCGCTATAGGAGCAGCATCGTGAGGAGCCGGTCGACGGTGATGGTACGGAGGGTGCTGGTGGGAAAATAAAATGATAGGAATTCAAAACAGTTAAATAAAAGCAATAAGCAATCGTGATTGCTCAAAAAAAAAAAAAAAAAATCTTCACTGAAATTATAATAAAAGCTTGAGAATGCCCAGAGCAGTTTTGCATTAGCTATAAACTATGGTTGAAAATTTATGTGACGATTAATGCAGTGTAACCTCGGTTTAACGAGTATCAAGAGACTGGAAAAAGTTATCGTTAAATCAAGGATATCGTTAAATCGAGGAACATAGACAATGCAGTCAAATCCGGATCAGTGAAATGTACCATTAAATTAAAGAAATCGTTAAATCGAAGTTATGCTATATTGATTTTTTTTAAATAAGATTGCTTTATTTAATCTTTAAAAATGCCACGTTTTGCAAAAAAGAAAAAAAAAATTGCATTTAAAAATTTCATTCTCTTACAGAAAGATTATGGAAAACATGTGCAGCCAAAACTAATTGTTTTTCCCCAGAAGTTCTAAACCAAACTTATAAAATCTATATCCACAATTAGGGCTTTGTTTATCATATCGCTTCTTTATTTGGTATCTGTTCCGAAAAAACATTGCGCTGCAGGAAAAGAGTCGGCCATCCTCGAATTTCTTCCTACGATTTATCATATCGATATCCTTACCGCGGAGCTCCAAATTAATCACTCTTCAAGCGACAGACGCCAAATCATCCATTATAGACACATCTCCTATCTCTCCTATTTGTTTTTGTTATCTACAGAAAAATGGATGGATCGTGGCTCCTCGACGAACGGATCCGACAATGCACGAATGTCGCCGAGGCGTGTCGCCAAGCGATTCTGTTGCTGATAACAATTAATTCAGTTTCGGATTGAGAGCTTGTTTTAGGACTGACTATCATGATTAGGGACGCCTTGATGGAAGTTCACTATGACCTTCCAAAAGTTTCCTTATTCGGCAAATTTTGTCTGACGTTCGGCAAAATTATTATCACCATTCAGCAAAATTTGGAGTTCTATTCAGCAAAATTATCATCATTCGGCAAATTTTGTCTGACGGTTAGGTAAAATTATCTGCATTCAGCGAAATTTGAAGTTCTATTCAGCAAAAATAGCATCATTCGCCGAAATTTGGAGTTCTATTTAGCAAAATTAACATTATTCAGCAAAATTTTGAGTTCTATTCAGAAAAATTATCATGATTCAGCAAAATTTGGAGTTCTATTCAGCAAAATTTGGAGTTTTGTTCATCGAAATTTGGAGTTCTATTCAGCAAAATTTAGAGTTCTATTCAGCATAATTATCACCATTTGGCAAAATATAGAGTTCTATTCGATAAATAGAAAATTTCTGCCCTCCAAAAAATTTTAGTTCGGGGAACCTCTGATCGCGATGCAGGCTCTACCGAATGTTTTCGTGGTAGTATGTGAAGAAAATTTGTTTCTGGTGATTTCTTACATTTTCTCCTCACTATTATTAAAATCGTATTCTTTTTGTCACTACATGACTAAAACCGTCACTGATTCTTCACTCCCTGCTTTAAAAATTGGAATTGTTTTTTAATTATTCTCTCCGGAAACAAAAGCAGGTATCGAAAACCAGGCCTGACGAGAGGCCATGTCAGTCAAGTCGGAAACTAGGGACCCGGCGACACTGACTCAAAAAAGGGGGGACGGAGAAAATCTGCAAATAAGCGGAAAAGTAAAATTAAAGTAAAATTTAATTTACTCTTTTGGTGGCACTTATATTAAAGTTAATTATTTTCTAGTACGCAATTTTTGAGTTTTTCTTTTTTCCTTTTTTTTTTCTCCTTGTCTTCTTTTTTTTTCTGAGGTGACGGCGGGCCCCGGCGACAAAACTGACAAGGGGCCCGCCTTGGCTCTCTGTGTCCCTGTCGGAAACCTCAATTTTTACGTGGCGTAACTAATGTTATAAAGATTTCTTATTTACTTAAGTTCTGTATTGTAATAAAGTTTTTGTAGGATCACATTTCCGTTTTCACTTGAAAGAATTTTATACATATTTTTCTTATTTTATTAATTTATTTAAATCTATTAATATTATCATTATCCAGCTCTCATTTGAATAGTTAGCTTTCTTCGTTACTGTTCATCTGCTAGGCTTACCGTACTTACCTGCTATTGTTAACTATCCTACTGAGGAAACACGTCTTCCTCGTGCAATAAAAATCCCTAAAATATGCACTGCAAATTCAAAAAATAGGCACTAAAATGTTTATATTCACCCAAATAAAAGTTTTCGCATGTGAATGAAAACAAGTTGACTCTCCATTCTTGTATTTTTCGGTTTCTTGTAATTGAAGGAACATAATAGGGAAACTGTTGACTTTAATAATAATGGCTACTATTAACATCAAACCATTCTTTTGTGTTCGCAAAGTAAATATCGTAGGAAAATATTTTTTCATTATAGTTCACTTCTTTTTTCATCTGAAAGTTTATTTGCTTGCCTTAAGTGGTGCTTAAAAAAATTGCGACTTTGCGGAAAGCAAACTGTGCTTAAGGTCAAAGAGTATGCCAACAAGTCCCACCACAAATAAAAGACCCTCTGAAAGGAAAGAAAAATGGCTACCAGTTCTCACTGTTTGAATGAAGCAATTGAGTTCCATGGTCGAACAATTCTTTTCAGAAGTATCTTAAAAAATAATAAATAGGTGAATAAAAAATATATCTATTTCGTTTATTTATCCGTGGCAACCTCAACAATTATTTTCAAACGGTGTTTTATACTTTTAAAAGAATAACTAAAACAGTAAAGACCAAGCTTATTGTTTAATTTTTGTGCTGAGAATTTTAAGCGTCAATTTTCAACGCTGTATGAATCGAAGACTGTTCTGGTGCATCTTTGTTTTATTTCATCTTTCGTTGCTTTGTAATTTTTTAATGGTTCCATTTACTCAACGTTTTGTGTTTTCGTTTTCAAAGAGCTAAACAATATAAGTTTGTATGATTTACTATAAAATTTTTCAGCTTTTTTCAGTATGTGCAAATCCACCGTAACTTGACAACAAAGGTGATACTGCTCAAAAAAAAAAAAAAAAAAAACTTTGAAACTACGCAATAGTAGTTTTAAGTCATTTAGTATCAAATATTACAATACGCCAGTGGCACATACAAGGAAGGGGTCCGGACCCCTCCCATAGGTCTTGCTTTTCCCCCAATTAAATACAATTCTATACGTATTTGGTACGCGGAATATTTTACACTAAAGGTAACAAAAATCTCAGTTCTAATAAGTAAAAAAATAAAATCCTTATGTTAAAAAAGTATTGTGCACTTTTTTTTAACGAATTGCCTATAAGAAGCAGAATGATGATTATAAATGAATATACTGTAATAACTACGTTTTTAGTTTAGACCAATTTTTTAATTATGAGAAAAGTAAAAACGTAAGTTATTTTGCTTTCTTCTTATTTATTTAAGTATATTTCATTAAATAATGCTAAATTTAATAGTTCATTTTTTACTGTCTTTTGTTCTCGGGAATCGAACAAATCAAGTCAATATGCTTGCCTGCGCATTGGGGTATGATATGAAAATGAGGTTTTCGACCTTGGACCCTCCCCTTGCCTAATTCATGTGTGCGGCACTGCAGTACGCGCAAAAAAATTATGATATGATGTTAATTGGTTAGTTTTGTCTTCTAAATTAATGATGCATGCAATTAATGATGTTCAAATTTGAAAGTTTTCCTTCTAAATTATAAAAATTTAATGATGTGTCGCCATTGATTATTATATCGTTTTTACGTCACCACGCACCAGTTAATTCAAGTTAACTTTGCGAGTTTTGTGGCCAGAAAAATCATTAAATTTAGATTTTAAATCAAAATATACAGCTAGTACGTTTCTCTAAAATTTTGAGTTGTGTCACTTTCTTTTCTGGGGTGCGATATCATAATCTCCTTCCTCTTGGCAAAAATAACACGATGCATTATTCCGTACATTGTTGTGGTATAAGATGTAGCTTGAGGTCGCGTGTCATCTTTGCAATAGACATGTCTTAGGGCTTTTATCTCTCTCCTAACAGATTAATGGTGCTTGGGAAAACGACGGCTATCTTTAAATTCACTCTGAGCAAAGATCGTTTTTAAAGTCTCTCAAGATAATCCGAAGTTTTTCAATCTCATTTTAATATTCTAGTCTCTAGAGAAATCATGCCTCTTTTTTTCTTCGTTTTTAAAGCTTCACTTTTTTGTATGTTGGGCTTAAAATACGATAAATTTACCTGCCAACGTTCTTTGTTGCAGTTTTTTAAAGAAGGAGTTTTTCAGAAAAGTTCTAGATTTGTCCTTTTTACCTGAAGTTGTAGGGGCAGGCCAAATACCAAACTTGAGACTGCTTGATTTTTTTGCAACTATATATCCTTTAAAATTAATAGTTATTAGACTTAAAATATTTTGGGCCTAATAATATTTGTATTATTCTTCCTAAGATAGAAATTAAAAAGATTTTTTTCAGTATAATGTGTTTTTTTTTTTTTTTATTTTTTTTTTTTTAATCTTTGTTCGGTATTCATTTGCATTTTGAATCCGCAATGCACATGACAACTAAAAAAAAAGGAACTTTTGAAATGTTTTTTTTTTTTGAAACTATAAAAACGACAAAAATATGATTATAAGGCAAAACAAAACTGCTTGTGATTTTAAAAGATACATGGCTCAGTAAACAAGGAGTCTGAAATTGGGCACTTTATTTAGTACTAGTGGTACCAGCACGGCTTTGCCCGTAATGGAAAATTAAAAGGTATTTTGGTTCGCCTGTATATTTAAATAATGGATGGTGAATTTTCTCGTCAATTGACTTGTACCCATGTTACGGTTCCACGTTATGATAATTTCGTATCTCCCCAATTGGCTTGTGCCCATGTTACGGGTCCACGTTATGATCATTTCGTAATTTACTCGCCCATCTTATGATAGTTTTGTTCTTAAAATTGGAATAGAAAAAGAACCACATCGAATTTTCGAAAAATCGCTTCGAGGTGAACACCCCCATGCTACAAACTAACTTTGTGCCAAATTTTATGAAAATCGGACTCTAGTCTAGGCGCTATGCGCGTCACAGAGATCCTGACAGGCAGAGATCCAGACAGAGAGAGATTCTGACAGACAGAGATCCGGACAGAGAGAGATCCTAACAGAGATTCGGACTGAGAGACTTTCAGCTTTATTATTAGTAAAGATATTAGTTATGTTCTGTGTAGTGTTCGTTGCCACATTTTATATTATTCTGGTATGATATATCATCTATAATACTTGTATCATTGCTTATCATTTCACCAGGCTAGATTATATGGCCTTTAAAATACGAACAAATGACTACTTATTTCTGACCAGTTAAAAACTTAAAAACTCTTCAAGACTAGTTACAAACTTACATGAGACTGCAAATGTATTAATAAATTTCAGAGTAGTAAATGTTCACTGCTTAATGTCGTTTTTGTTAAGTATTACGTTGTGCAATTTTGCAAAAATGTTATATCCACCCGTGTTTTTCGAAGATTTTTTTTTCTATTGTCTCAAATTTCAAAGAAGCAAGTACTAATGTACCGATATATATAATATTAGTCGATATATATCATGATATATATCACGATTTATATCCGATATTCATTTTGAAAATATCATGATAGTTTGATATTTTTGATATTTTATTTTTTCAACCACAGTATTTTCAATGTAAAAATTATATTACTCATTTTAATATTGTTAGTTTGTTAAAAATAACCAAAATGTTATGTACTATATTTCTATGATGGATTAATACATCATTAATGTTCCTTTTTTATTTTATCTTCATAAAATTATTTGTAATGTGGCAATTTTAATTTAAAAGTACCTAATTAAGTATTAAACATTGGTCAGAAAAAAACCAAAATGCCTTGTGACTGCAACGACTAATGCATATTTTTATTTCTGAATCATGTATCTGTGCAAAAGTAGCTAACAGAAGTTACAGAAGAAAAATGAGTAAAACAGCTAATGCTAAATTAACTCCATTAAAATTTATAAAAATATAAAATGAATATTAGATATAAATAATGAAAGAAACATATTATAATAATAATATAAGAAAAATGAGAGTGATTTGAGGATGCATTTACTATTACAAGACTTTAGTTCGTGGTGATTGAAAATATCGGATATTTGCTGAAATATCATGGTATTTTCAAACTCTGGTTGTAGCAGGAAAAAATGGAAAATCTTCCTGTTCGACGCATCTGATCGATTGGTCAGTAGGTTGCGTCTTATAATGCACTTTTTGAAATAAATTTGAATTTCTTATGGGTCACCCCTTTAATTGCTTCCTTTTGATGAAAAAACACCCACTTAAAAGTATCATAAAATTTGAACAAAATTTAGAGGTTACTACCAGCGATTAAAATTACGTTCATTGTGAAAAAATAGAGTAAAAATATATTCCCAATTTTCTATTGCAATATTTGACATCAACATGAAATTGGGTTGGTTAAGTTAGAAACATAACCCAAATACTTATTTCCTATACATACAAAAAAATAATAAGCATTTCATGGTTGCTATGCTGTGTAATAATGTCAAACAAAAATCATGCAAAAGTTCCACTACGCCATTCATATCATCGGTTTACAATTTCAGTCTTTTACATTCATCAATATTGCAATTTTTTCCCCTTTGTTTCTAGTAATGTGAAATATACAAGCCTTTTTCTGATTGCTACTTATCATCCAAACTATTTGAAAATATCTCTTCAAAAAAACTTGATAAAAAGACCTTTTTATGGTGAAAAATCTGAATGTTAGAAATGAAATCCTCTATTTTTTTTCCTTTGGTTTTAGTTCTACAACATCTGCTGTTCAGTGCTTCAATGGAGCAGTTGTTTTTTAGGTTTCTTTAAGAAAGAGACCAATTTGGTCTTGGTTTGGTTGAAAGAGACAGTTTGTCTCTGCAGAAATGACACGTAAATGTCAAATAAAATTACTTGAAGCAACATTTCCTTCTTGTAGGTAAAAATGCTATTCAACAACAAAAGATCAAATCTAGATAAATTTTATTGCAAATTCTTGTTCTTCCGAATCAGTCAAAGTACATTCAGTTACAACAGAGGCTTAAAAAAAAAAAAAAAAAAATACTTCCGCTACAGTTGATTCAGATTCTTAATTTTCTTTCTTCCGAAATTTCTTCTTTTCACGCAAGTTCTGTTGCCTTTTTAAAAAGAGATTTATTTGTTACTAATTTTACCTTGTCCTCCTAGTTTTCTTTCAGTTAGAAATAATTTCTCGCCTGGAAGTGAAATCTTGCGTAAATTATCATGAGCAAGAGCAAGGTCAAGCAAATAATCTAATGATGGATTCCAATAATTTTGTTTTTGATTATTGAAATCGAACTCTTTTAATTTTCTTTTTGAGTTCTTAACTGACAACTTGTGTTTCTTTGAGTTGCTATCCAACAGTTAGTTAAGAGGTTGAGAGTTGATTGTAGCTACAGTTAATTAACATGATTTAATAAAATATGAAATAATTTCAAAGTCAGTAACAATCTAATTTTATTACTAATTAAAATTAATGACAAAAAGATAACACAAATAAATATTATAATAATCGATGCAAAAAAAAAAAAAAAAAATAGATTTCAAATTTTGCAGCAATGGTAGCAACCTCTAAATTTCATTCAATTTTTATTTTTATGATATGTGATTTTTTTTTTTTTTCATCCAAAGGAACAAAATGAGAGTGCCTCATGAAAAAATAACATCTTCAAAAATAAGACGCACCCTATGAGCTGTTGATTGATTTGTTTGATGATATCAGAAATAGGACCTGAACCGGGAATAACTTTTGTGATCCTAAATTACGTTGCGTCGTTTTGTTTTCTCATATTTTGACTTTCAACGTTTTGTGCTAACATCAACATTCTATTTCGGTCGTGCGTAACTTCAATCACGTCCGAAATTTCAACAATAAAACAATCGCTAAAACGCAATTTGCATTGAAAATAAATTAAAAAATACACCAAATCTTCCTTTAACCCAATGTATCTAAATTTTCCCTGCCTAGCTATATGTTATTAATTAATATTAAAAAATTAAATTATCTTATTTTGCTTTCACGAACCAACATTTTTCCACCAACTATCAGACGTTCAAATAAACTAACATTACAACATAATTGCCTTATTTTTCTATTTTAAAACAGCGATTTTTTTTTTCCAATTGTCTGGCGTTCCAAAAAGCTTACAGCACGCTTAAGCTATCTTGCTGACTCATCTGTGTGGGTGTGATCGCTGTTTGTCAAAATAAAAGACGTATGTAAGGGGATGGACAGACTATTTTTTTCCCCTTCACGTCTCTCAGAGGGATGTGGGGCCTCCCGGTGACTTTTGATTTGTTCCTCCTTTGGGTGACATATATACAATCATAAGCATAGTGGAACTTAGTTTTTTGTCTCAAAAACCTGCTCCGTATTTTTTATGACTTTATGAAGCAGTAAAAAGTTTTTAAGTGGTATTTTAAGAATGTGTTGATACTATTACTGAGCTAAAAGCATTACAATTCATTGCAGGGCTCTTTTTTTCGGTGTTCGATATAATATCTAATGCTCTATTGTTCGCTTAACCGTGTTACTAATTACAAGATCTAGCTCCTACTGGGTCAGAAAGTCCTGGTATTGTAAAACATGTGGATAATTGAATCAAATATTTCCCTCCAAACATAGGTATACGTTTTCAGTGAAATTGTATATTTTTATCTTTCATACGCTGTCTGACCACGAATTGTATGGAAAGGCAAACATCCGGTTTACAGGCGGAAATGGGCGCATTTATTAGTTTTTAGGGATGTCAGCTTTTGCAGATAGATGTATGTCAGCCTTTAAATTTAGCAGAATCTCATTCAAATGAGCGGAACAGGCGCATCAAATTTTTACTTTTCCCCCTCATTCAGATAGATTTGTCTAATCTAAACTGGACGTTTACCAATTCCATACAGTCCGTGGTTGACAGAATTTCAACTGAAGAGATTCAATTAAACAAACATCTTTAGTTTGATCATGAAAATTAACTTCAAAAATAATAATTATAATAATATTTGGAATACTGCGATGAAGTGATCGGATCTCTGCGGTGGAAACTCTTGATAACGGCGGTCAAGTGAAAGTTAATAAGCAATTCGTGATTGCTTAAAAAAAACCTTCATTTGTATTTTTTTTTTTTTTAAAGACGTTTTGGAGCCATCTTAATCCAGAAAACTGTGTGTCATGAGATTTACACTTTATAATTATCAAGAGTTTTCTTGTAGTTTCCTTATAAGGGAGGACTTGGTTTTATTCCAATTACTGAGACATCGAGTTGACAGTGGAAAACCCATAAAGCGAATCGTCTGTCGTTCGTCATTCGGCGGCAAGACGTCCTATTACTAAAGAACTTTCAGAAAAAGTTAAAAAAAAAAAAAAAAGAAAGAATCCTAAGATAAACACGCCGCTCGGCAACAAGTTGTTTCTTTTAGCTTCTCCTTCCACTCAATTTATTTTACTCCGTTTGAAATCGTTTTATGTACATATGTGTCGGTTTCTTTTTCAACGCGCAATTCTCTCACTTCTCAAATATGAAAAAAATAAAATAAATAAATCGAGTAAAATATTTTTTACCAGAGACGGCAGGAAGAGGAAGTCGTAAAATCGGGTGTAAATGCGCGTCTAGTTGTCTTCATTAGAAAATAATTTATTTGAATATTTTTTTTCTGTTCGTCTTCTTTATGCTGTCTGTGTGATAAAGTGAATGAAAAATGTACTTCACTGTGGAGTCTCTCAAATTATGCTTCGTCAGAGCGTTTGTCGGTGAAGAAAACTTCTCAGTAGAGGAGAGTATGAAAATAGTTTTATCATAACGTGGAATGTAGAATATGCCAAATTGGCGAAAAAAAATTCCGTTTACTGAAATAACTGTTGCCGTTAGTTAATGGTGCTTTTTTTTAAATTAATTAATTTATTTTTTGTGTATTATTTCATATTTTAATTGCTGTATTCATTGATTTTCGATCTGCTTTGTTTCATCTTAATATAATTTTTAGTGTTGTTTAATGACTTGTTAAAATATAAAATGATCCGTTTGCTTAAAAATTAAGTGTTAAATCTTAAGCTTTAGCAATATCGATTTTGGCAGCGTTTGATAAGCAGATAAGCGCACTGTTTTGATTAGTTTGTCGAAAATAAAAGATAAAAAGTAATAAATAATCAATGAATGTTATATAGTTCGAAGAAGTTGAGTATTTTGTTTTTTATTTAATTTGTATTTTATAATTATATTTAGAAAAATTGCTTCCGTTATCTGATGATAAAAATATTGAATTTTTTAATTCTTTTATTTCTTAAAAGATCACAATTCGTCAGTGTTTTTGCGAATATTTTTTGATTTTAAACATTTTTCGGATAAATTAGTTTTTATTTTTTAGATCTGAAGTGCAATATACAATCCTTTTACTTACTTAAAAACTAAATTTAGGACGCCCCTAATTGAAAATTTTCCGTCTTGAGAATTTTTGCAACTTTCACCATTGAACGATTGCTTGTTTCGAACGTTGGAAGAATCATTTGTGTTCTAAAAGTGCACGTTCAAGAGCAGTACAGTGGACGCCGGTTAATTGAATCGTTGGTTAATTGAATCAACTGCTTTAATAAATCAAATTGTAAAAAACAGAACAAAATCCGGCGTTAACTGAATTCGCCGCTTTTTTGAATCAGTCGCTTTATGGAATCAAAACTGTTTAGAACAAACGTGATTCATATCGGCGGTGGCCACTGTATATCGATGTTTTTACAATTTTGCTCAATGCTGAAATGTGTCATTGCATTTTATAAATTAAAAAAAAAAAAAAAAAATCTTCGCTTTCTTTCCTGCACACAATACTAGAAGCAGAAACTGATGCAGCTTTTTTTCCCGAAGACTGTCATCAGCTAGAGGCCATGATTACAGAAGAATAACGATGTTCTGCCATTGAACGAGCCTTTAAAATCTGAGAGAAAAAACGTCATGTATCGTCTACTGTCAGTCATTAGAGAGGCGTGGCAGAACCTCGCGGGCAATCAAGTTCTTTTTTCTTCTCTCCCCTACCTTTCGTCACTCCCCCTTCCCTTCTGCCTCGTTCTTCAAGTCTTGGTTTTGTTTTGTTTTCTTTCCTTCTCCCTACAAGCGTGCATATGTGCACATAGTGCGCAAAAAAAACTATTTTTCATCTCCTTATGTACACAAAGGTAGTCCCCCCCTCCCGTTAGCTGACCCACGTATAATTTTCTGCTTCATATTATAGTAATTTGCAAAGCTAAAGGCCGGACCCCGTTTGTGTGGGGGAACGGGGGTGACAGGGTCTTGTTATTATTGTAGGGATGTTTCTGGATGTTGGGGGGACAGAAAAGGCAACGTTGAACGTGCTCCTGTGAAAGGAGAAAACTACGAGCTCACATCGTTTGCTGCTTGTTACCTCATCTGAAGTAACGTTTGGTTTAAACTGCTTTTTGCCAGTTGAATGTGGGTTTATTTATTTATTTTTAAAGTTTTTTTTTTCTTTTTCGCAAACAAGAAGCACATTATAAAGACATGCGTTTATTGTTTCGATTGAAAAAAAAAAGGTTTTTCTTCAGCTTCAGCAGCTTTTATTTTATTATGTAAGAAATGCTCCGAAACCTTTTCTCGACGCTAGCATGCGAGAATAATTCTAAGTGTTCCTAGGTACCTGGTTAACAAAGATAAAACCTTTTCACAATTTTTTTTTATTCATACTGAAAATTTTACGAAAAGAAAAAAGCTCATAAATTGTAATATATGAAGAATTAAACCATGCTGCACGAAGCAATAATAAAGAAATAAATTATCGTTGCATTAAGAAATGCACCTAGCAGTTCACTTGTATAAAAGATACTAGGGATGCGTCAATGGGTATGGTTATGCGTTAGGAAAATGATTGTTCATCAATACCGAACCGATGTACAGGTGAGCTCCGGAGTGCAATACTATAAATTCCGCTGCTTGCAGTTTAATCCATAAGAAGTTCTCTGCAAACAAGGAAGTGCAGGAGCTGAGCTCCCATGCAAATTAAGCTCTTATAATAGTAATTATAAATTAAAAAAATGCTCAAAAACAAACATTATTCGTTTGTTTTTGAGCAATCACGATTGCTTCTTGCTTTCATTTTACTGTTTTGATGTCCTATCATTTCATTTTCCCGCCAGCACCCTCTGCAGCATCACCCTCGACGGCCGCCTCACGATGCTGCTCCTCTAGCGAAAATCGTCTCCAGGTTGCGTCAATATCCTACACTTACACGAATACATACATGCACGTACACACACACACACAAACACATACATACATACCTACACACACATACACAAAAACCCACACGCATACATACAGACACTTACACATACACACACAACTACCCACACACTCACGCCTGCACACAGACACAAACACATATGCCTACACACATACACAAACACATATGCTAACACACACACATTCCCCCCCCCCACCCACACAAACACTCATACACACAACTACCCACACACTCATACCTGCACACAGACATAAACACACATGCCTACACACACATACACATACCCCCTACACACAAACACACATACCCCCTTCCCCACACACATAAACATACACGCCTACATACACACACACACACACACACACACACACTCGTGATTGCGAAAAACATAATTTGAATTCAAGAAGTCAAAATTCAAATTAATTTATCTTTTTTTCGTTGCATGCATTGAGCGGTTATTGTACTGTTACGTGACGCGTCAAACAGAGAACATTATATATGCGACACCTGGCGTAATTTCTGCAAGTTAACATGAACTGATGCGGCGAATCACAATTATAGAAGCAAATGCGAATCCTTAAAAAATGCCAAAGCCATAAAGCTCGCGAGAGGAGGCGCCGGTATTATTTTGACACCTGTAGCGCTCGGCAGGATTCTGCACCTTGTTAACATACTCCAGTGTCACTCCTGTGCACACAAACTCAAGCTCGGAGCGTGTTGAAAGTCTTGTTAAGAAGCCTGAAAAGATTTTTTTTACGAGGTCAATGTTGGAAAGAAGCGAGAGTAATCTGAATTTAACGGATGTTGGTTATGTTTTATACTTTTGCTATTTGTGCCTTCTTCCATGGAAATTTTATTTCTGAAGAATTGATCTTTTCTGTAGGTAGCCATTAAAAGTAGGTCTGATGAATATCTAGTGCGCTTCTGATCGTTTAGGGATTTCTTGAAAGTAATGATTAATTGGATAATTGTAGTTAAAGTGTACATATTTTGAACGAAAAAGAAAAATCAGCTATGTTTATGTAAAGAAACCAAGTTATAATTGATCAATCCATCAGCACGGGTGTGGCATTTTTACGCCCAAATTTACACTTTATTCCTGGAAATTTTAACTTTTGCCTTTTAATTGGGGTATAATCGATTATAAAGAACTATTATGTTTCATTATATAAAGTATTAACTATCTAAAAAGTTTTCTTGCATTTAAAAAAATAATGATTTTTATGTTTTGCGGGCGTCCAGCAGCACATGACTTCAAAAACAAAAAAAAAAAGTTTGAAACGTAACGTAAATTCGTTCATGTAGAACATAGCAGTTTTATGCAAGTTGAGGATCATAATTTTAATTATAAACTGCTACCTAAAAAAACGTTTTTTTTTTTTTAATTTTGAAAGCATCTTACGGGAACTAATAAGCATCAAAGTTCTTCCGTTTAACTTTTAGGAACATCAGCTCAGAAACTCTCTTTTATCTTTGATAGATTTTTATTTCTTTATTTATTTGCTTTAATAATCATTATAAAATCTTACTCAATCCTTTAGAGATTTTTTTAAGCATTTGCTTTGCTGACATTTAGGGGGCACTTAAGAAAATGCAGATAGTATAAACTTAACTTGCCACTGAAAAACCGAGTGGATTTTTCGAAACACTTCCGAAACTCGATTGATTTTTTCAATAGTCCATCTTTATCGGCGATCACTAATTGTAGTGTAATGCGCCAGCTGAAGCCCTACCTTACTAATATCCCATCAAACATTCATAAAGCAAATTCTTGAACTAGTATCAATTTAATTGAACAGTTTTTCCCAAATGCAGACAAACTTGACATGACGCTCAAAATTCGAGCGGATCTTAACACGAACGGAACTCGATGGATTTTTTACCAAGATTTGTCTTCCACCATTGCTTCGATAGTCCATCTTCATCAGCGATCACTAATTGTAGTGTAATGCACCAGCTAAAGCCCTACCTCACTAATATCCTATCATTAATATCAAACATTCATAAAGCAAATTCTCGAACTAGTATCAATTTAATTGGACTGTCTTCCCCATTAGTACTCTGATCGTGTGCCTTCACCACCCATCACGATTTTGGATGCCCCTGAGATTCGACAACCGAAGAAGCGTGTGGGCAGTTATATATCAATAAAATTACACGCTGCCCTCAAGAAAAGAGGGCCATCCTTTGGGTGCCCCATGGTGCAATGGCCTTTATGAAGCAAAAAATTAAAAATTCCAGTCACTCAATCAAAACCCAAACCACTACGCCCCTACAATTAAGGTCATGTCAGCGTCTCGTAGACGTGCTCACTTATTACACGGCCATCAGTACGTCGAAATGAGCATGATTATACCCCACCTGCCCTGCAATTTTACTGCGTTGCCGCCCCATAAAAACATACATTGCTAATGGGGGGGGGGGGGAGACACAAACATGACGTACGACTGGGCAAAAGATGATGAATAATAGGGTGGTGAAAGGATCGTATTAGTTTTGGCTTTCCCATCCTCGTTTGTTTGCTTTTTGTAATCTTCAGCAGACTTAATCGTCGAAACGTCCTTGTTACTACCCTAACGAAGCACGATGAAGTCGTGAGACGAGTACCTGGGATACTATTTTTTATTGATATTTTTTTTCCCGATGTTTATATTCAGATGTCTGTTTCGCGTAATGACGTGAACATTCCTCCCATTTGTTAATTCGTCATTAAATCGTACGGTGTTTTTAATGGTTATGCAAGTAACGTTGAGGGAGGTCTCTTTTTAATTTTAATCCCGGACTCCATCGCAAATTGGAATGTTGTTTGATTGATGTGCTTGCTTTGAAGATGGATTGAGATTTTTTATGTTCTCGAAGGGAGACACGATGGCTATTAAGCAAAGAAATATTAATTATTCGATGATTAATTCTTTTTAAAATACCTTTGCATCTTTCATAAGACATCAAAATTCAATGTTGGTCGTAATTTGCATTCGAAAGCATAAAATACGATTTATATCTGTTTACATTAGTATTTTTATACTTCGTAGAATCAATCAAATAAATGATCAAGTCAGTAGAAATTCAAACCAAAGAAAATATTACCCACTTTATGAGTAATACGTTTTTAAATAGCTTCGCATATTTCATAAGACATTGGAATTCAACGTTTATCGTTCTTTGCATTCGAAACACGAAATCATGAAAAAGATTAATATCTGTTTATATCATTTTATAATTCCATATCAATCCAATAAGCAGTCAAAGTAGTGGAATAATAAAGTCTTCAATTATTAACTTTATATGTATCTCATTTTGCTTCATGCACAAATATAACATGTTTAATCTGTAAGACTATCTATTTATAAACAACTGGCGTAATACTCCTTAGCGTTGCCCGTGGACAGTTAGAAAAATTTAGAGGTTATCTTCGAGATTATTGTCGCTGTAGTCTCTTCCAAAGTAAGAAATTTTTCCGTTACTTTAGAAATAAAAATAATAAGATATTGAGTTACAGATATAGGGCAAAATTAAATCATAAGATTACCAACTAATCCTATAAATTGCAGTCCAAAAAAGGGGGGGGGATAAACCAACTAAATAATATCAAGTATTATAAACCAACTAAATAAAATCAAGTATTTTTCTAAACAGTAGTCAAAAGGTTTTGCGCAAAGATATAGCGAAGGTTTTTTTTTTTTTTTTTTTTCAGGCGGAAAAATACTTCTTTCATATTTAATTTTTCCAAAAAAAAAAAAAAAAGAAACATACACTGTTGTTCATTGTACGTATTTTTCTCCTTTTGAATTCTTTTTGAAAACGTAGGATTCCTTCTATTCAGTACGATCATATAACCCCTCCTAATTGACACCCCTCAAATCCTGACAATATTTAATTCCTCGATTCTAAGGTAAATAAAATTATTAAGTCCCTGTCCTGTTATTGTCCGCATTAGAGGGGTTTTACTATATTACAAGACGATTAAACAAAATAAAATTTTAAATTTTGAAATCCAAGAGCTATAGCACCAAGAGTCTCATCGTTCATGTTGCTTGCGTGCTATGTTCAGCAATTTCTCTGCATATACTACACCAGCCCAGACCATAAACGACAAAATTTGTATTGTTGTTGCTTTCAATCTGTTGAAATATTATATAATTTTGTTGTTGTTTTAAGCTGAAGCCTCTCTTGGTGCTGTGAATCGCAACATTAAAAGCAAATAAACTATGCTACTACTTGTGATATAACTTGATGCATTTAATTCATCTACATCAATGGGGGGCATCATAGATCATGCAGCAAAATTAATTCTACAATGTAAGTAATTTAATGACTCAAACTAGTTTATAGTGTCTGATTTTCCATAACTGATATTGAGCAAATAAAATATGTTTTTAAATTATGTTTGATGGGGGAGGAGAAGGGACGATAGTGCATAAAAGTAAACATTGCACAACCTAGAATAGCTCTTCCAATGAACAATTCTGTATTTAAGTCAGACTTACGCAAGTCACATGATCGCTACTTTGTAGGAGAAAGAAAAATTCTGCTTTTTGTGATGGGGCTCGAGCTCTGATAATGCTAATAAATTATTATAAAGATTTTTTTATTTTTTTTGTAGAATTTTGCTGTGACACCTCAATGTGGAATAAGGTTATACATGTAAAGCAGTTAATAACCTAAAAATTGCCATTTTTTGACATACGTCAGTCAGGCTCTGGAGGAAAAATTGTCACCCTTCCTTTCGGTCCATGTCTTGCCGTTCTTCGACTTAATTTTCCCTTGTTGCCAGTTCAGGAAAAAAAAAAAAAAAACTTCCGGATACTTTCCTCAATTAAGAGCCTCAATAAATTTGGTGGCAAGTCTTTCTAATCTCTATCATCATGTATTATTCAATCCAGAATTTAATCTGCGTCATCGATATGTGCATAAATCTTTTGAAGATTCTAACAAACTGATACAACTCGGCTCGACTCGTTTTCGTCGACCGATAATGCATCGCACCCAGATAACAACTACTACTGCGTGACGAAAGTAATTTACGCGTTGATTGTAGCTAACAACAAGAAGGCTTCATTAATCGGATTTGAACTATCTACATCAATTTGTTATTTGGAAAATGAAAGTTCAAAATGTGGAAATCGGATTGTCTTTTCTTTTGTAATTTTCTCTGTCGTTAAATAAATATGGAAGGCCTCCCGCAAATCCTTTCTTAATTTCTTTTTAATTTTTGTTCTGATGTCTATTCTTTATTGTTTATTGATGTAATGCTGCATGTTTTATCATTATATTTGAAGGAATATAACATGCACGATATATGTCTTTTTCTTATGAAAAAGCTTTTTTTTTTCTAAGAAAAAGTATTTTAATACTAGAAAGTTGATTGAAAGACATAAGCATAACTATTTTCAAGAATTCCAAAAAAAAAAAAAAATGTACTGTAGAATGAAGCTACATTTGAATTATAGTAGTAGAGTAGAAAAATAACAAATCAAGCAATTTCAAGAGAAATTTTGTAGCCTTTTTATGTCTGCACATCAAATTCTGTTCAAACATTTTTTAACTGGCGGATATCAATTACGAACTGCAAGAAGGAACGAAATGGATAAAAGAGGTCCTTTAAGTAAATTATCTTAAGAATCTGAATTTTGCAAAATACTCTGCTTCATGTCTTGCATTTAGCTTCACTCCTTTTTTTCTTTCTTTTTTTTTCTTAATTGGTCTCTCATGCTCTTCAGAAAATTTGTTGTGGGGTCAGAGAATTTGTAATGAATGCACAAAATTACCCGTGGTTAATTCCTACAAAATGTAGAAATTGTTGGTAATGGTAAAAATAATTTGGAAGGAAATATCAACCAAAATTAATGCGTCAAACTCAGACCTTGAATGTATTGTTCTTAACGAGCAGCGGTGGATGCAAAAATTTTTGTAAGGGGGGTCAAGTTACAGTGGCCAGTAAAGTCAAAGAAAAACAAAGTATAACTAGAACTTTCTTCAAAATAATTTGAAAAATTTATACATGTATTCTAATGAAGATTGTTATCGTGAAAAATAATTATAAAATTGTTTGCATGAATGAAAATAATATATTTTTTATGTTTAATGTGTCGAGAAAACTTTCGTTTCAATGAAAACAAGAAAGGCACAACATTGTTGCATTAAAATTTGATATAACAAAGTTGAAAGAAATACAGCATTTCTGACATACGTTTCAAAGTATGTATGTGGACCTACTGGGCCTAGACTGAGTCCCCGAGGTTTAGGACCATATCTTTTTCAAAGCTACATTACATGTAATAGAATTTGCATTGATTAGGCTTCAAAAGACAAGTGTCTAACGTGGGCTAAGTAAAAAGGGATTATTAACATTGATCATTTAAACTTAATTTTCTAGGACATTCAACAATAATAATAATAAGTGAAGGAAAAATAAAATAATTATAATAATAAATAAAATGTTTCTCATCACAGGGGGGTCAGCTGAACCTTTGACCATCCCCTGAATCAGCCCTTGTTTATACGAGATCATGAAAAAAAGAACAGATATGTTATAAAGGCACTTTTTCGAACCAATTTTTTGGTCGCTTTCATATTGGCGGGAAAAAATGGGTTTTCTTTGGTAGAACCATTGACTGAAGTGAACGGGACCTTCTCCTTCACAAAATTGGAAATTCCAAAAGATTGTACTCAAAAATGGCTGCCGGGAGGCCGCAGAGACTAAACATTGTGTTCAAAAAATGCATTTAGTTGAGTTGAGGATTTTGTTCTTTAATTTTAAGTTCAAAAACGTAGTTAAAGCTTTACTTAATAAAGCAATTTATTTACTTCCAGAAATAATGCCATACTTTTTTTTTCGACATTTTTGATCCCCCTCCCGATTTTTCAAAAATTGTCACATATCATTTTACTCCTTCCCATCCCCTTGTCACGTGTCACATTTTTCATGTACATTTCGTTGGTACAAAAAGGGGGCAATGCACCATTCTTATTTCTCCCCTTTCACTAACTAACACAATTTCACGAAGCCCCCTTCCTTTCAAAGTGTGGCATCATTTGTGCACGACCTCTAACAGCGTTTCAAATGATATAAATGCGTAGACAATTCAATTTAAAGAAATAAATAAAAATCAAGAAGACCAACACCAGTTAAATAATGTTCCGATTAAAAGAGTTTCGGATAACTGGGAATCGACATTAATGTGAATTTTGGCTAGTATTAATTTTTCCTTTTCTTACATAAATTGTGTGTGTGAGAAAAAAATATTTTGCGCATAAGCAAGGTTGACCGGCATGTACTGAAATAAACTGTGATTGGTTGTTAAGCTGAAACATCTCTCCTTTAAAACGAAAAGTCATTTTCTTCGTGATTTGATTTTCTCTTCGGCTTTCCACCTTGTTGCCTCCGATTTATACATTCTTGTGTTTTGAGATAAAATAACAAAAATTACTCTTCTAACAAGGACAGGAAGAAAGAGCAAAGCTGCGTGTTTCCTGTCTTCGTGGGAGCTCATTTATAATCCAAAAGGCTTATCTCAAGTGGTAATTTGATTCGGTATCGCTGATAAAGTGACGGCAAATCGAAAATGTTATTCTAGAACGATTACTCTATCGTAGCGTTGAGTTGTTACAGTTTTAGGGATTAATCACTGATAAGGAGCGATTAGTCGCATAGAAGGAAAATTAAAATTCAATCTGTGTAATAAATACCGAAATATCTTACTGTGGACATTATTGGGGCATTCCAAGGTATTTTTGACATTTATGTAGAATCCGTAACGTGACCTTTTTTTGCCATAACTTTTTAATTTACTGTTTGATTAGCATATTATTTTATTTTGATCTTTTCCTACCAACACACCAGCTCAAATTAAAATAATTTGCAATTCAAACGGTAAATTTAAAATTTATGACAAAAAAGGTCACGTTACGGACTTTACATAAATGTTAAAAATACCATGGAATGCCCCTATTACATACTGGATATTTAAAGTAGTTCTTTTTGTTTCTCAAATTTCCATTTAAAAAAAAAAATGTTTTTCTGTTTCTTTCCCTGCTGAGGGATAGAAATAGGTTATGCTGCTAGAGTTATGAAATTTAACATATCTCCAATCATTAATCGCAGTTTTAGAGTTCGAATGCGCTACCTTGCGGTGATTTAAAGGACTACGGGCAGAGGTAAAACATTCCGTTCCACGTTTTCTTATTTCTTTTTAGAATGGCCAGAATATCCTAATCCACAAAACTTTAAAAAAATCATTTCAAAAGAATAAAAAAGAAAAAAAAACTCCATAAACAAGAAGAAAAGTTAACTTCATTCATTATGCTTAAAAGCAGGTCATGGCATTTGTTTGTTTTACTTCTTTCAGCTGTCATGAGACTGCAGCCTCTCCTATAATTAATTGGAATTGCGAATTGGCTTCAATTCTTCAACACCACTTGAAAAATTTTTAATAATGAATTTATTCCGCCAAGGAAAATTGTTTTAACGTTGTCAAACAAACAATTTGAAAAACAAAAGGGAATTTTTTAAGAAAAAAAAGTTTCTATTCCATAATATGAAGAAAAACTTAAAACTATTTGAATTTACATTTTTAAGATTTACGGATTAAAAGCAAGTAACCCTTGATTGTGTAAAAAAAACAAAAATAATATTGAAAATTTCATGTGAATACAAATGTGTTTCATAAAGGTACAAGTCTAATTTAGCAAATTTTCAACTACATTTTTTAATTTCTTTTCAATTCCATCTGCATTCTAAAAATTCATTATCAGATAATTTGCACTGATTGTACAGTTAAAACATTTCACAAAATTCAAATTTCTTTTCCTAAAAATTGTACTTTCAATGTGACGGTACATTTAGACATTTGTTTTCATTTAACCTTGCTCAGTTCAAAATAAATAAATAAATAAATAAATAAATAAAAATGTTTGAGAGAGAGAGAGAAAGGGAAAAAAATTAAAAGGTGTGTCCGACAATCATTTAATAGTTTCTCGCCTTCTTTTTTCTTTTTTAAAATTTTAAAACGCTTTAATAAACATGTAAAAACTACTTTTAATTTCCTCGTGTGAAATAAGTTTCTACATGCTGTTCCTTCATTAAGTACTTCAGGCTGAGTTTTTCAATTATCTCTACATAAAATGTGTCGAACAGCTGAAGTTTTTACTGGTTTTTAGTGCAGACATTCATTGAATTAATTGTGCTGGAAATGCTCTAAAATGCAGTTAATTCTTTTGTTTCACGTCTTGCGTAAAATGCACTCTTCTGTCTGGAGTTATTGTATTAACTCTTGTCCCCAACCTCTCATAATTCAATTTTAATTTTCCCTCACCTTTAATTAAACAGTTCTCCTGAATCGTTTTTTTCTCTTTGCATAATTGCTAAAGGGGAATAATTTTCATTTCGAATCGTATTGTGAAGTATGAAATGTTTCCGCTTTAGGTTCTGGAAAAATTCCTGCTGTGACATCGCTTGTATCAATTTAATTTTCAACTATCCTTCTTTTCATCGAGCTTTTGTAAAGCAATGTACTAATTTAATTAACTGCTTTAGTTCTTGCGATTGAAAATCGAAGCCGCAAAGTAATTTGTCTATTTCTTGATATTTACTTTATTTACTAGCACTTTTAAATTGGAAACAGGCTAAAGCGGAATACTGCCGAATTTGTACTGTAAGCTTTAGACTATTCGTAACTTAAACACATATGCATATTAGATTTGAGGGCAAAAAGAGAGAGAGATTATTGTAGTGCAGGGGTTCCCAAACCGAGTGCCGCGTCTGCGACAACCTGGGGTGCCGTAGGAAGAGGCATCAATAGATGTGTATGTAACAGAAACCGAGTAGCGTGCCATGATAAAGGGTGCCGCTAATCGAGAAAGTTTGGGAACCCATGTTGTAGTGGACAGATTGTTTTCTCTGCACTGACACTGCGTTGCGAGAGAAACAACTTTTACAGAATTCATTTTTCGTATTTTATACAAAGAGGTTGGCGACATTTGGTGACGAAATACAAATGTTGCTTGACAAAATTAAGTGCGTCGTGTTCTGAATTTTTTCTAAGGTGCTTTCGTTTAGGCTGAAATTGAAAAAAAAATCATTAGGCTATTTTTTTTTTTTTTAATTGCTCAAAAAGTTACATTTTGTCCCTTCTTTAAGTCACAATCGCAGTGAGTTGTGTTTAATATCTGCTGGATTGAAATTCAAGTATTTTCAATCTTATTTTAATGATTTTGTTTTATATTTCTTATTATATTCTAAATATGTTTCTTTTCTTTATTACAGGTCTAAATGCGGAGCTACGCTACGTCAACAACGGTACTGTGAACGACTACGCGCTGGGCTTCGTTGTCATGGTGCCCGACCACATTTCTGAGCTTCATTTCACATGGCAAAGCTTGAGGCCCAACCCGGTAAGTGTATCTTTTTCTTGGGCATCGGAGTCTGTCGAAACACTCGCTATGCGTCAGTGAGGAATAACATTAACTGACCTCCTCTGTTCTGTTGATGATCAATAACCCTTACGTATAAAGCCTGTTGTTGAAGTTTTTTTTTTAAATTAGAAGTTAGGCCCTTTTTTTAAAAATTAGTTTTTGTTTTACTTGCTCTGTTGTTGGTGGGTGGGCAAAGTCTTTTAATCGTTGCCAAAGGCGAAACTGAATAATACCTAGTAATTACGAGGGTTATTCGTAAAGTAAGGTCCGATTTCTTATAAAAAAGAAACAAACACAATTTTTTTCCAAAAACTTTTTTTATTTAATTCCTTACATGTTTCTCTATTTTTCTACATAGCCACCGCATTTGTTTAAACATTTGTTATAACGTTCTACAAGCTTTTGTATGCCTAAATCATAGAAGTCTGCCGGCTGTGAGGATAACCAGTCTTAAACTGCTTCTTTCTCCTCGTCATCTTTGGCGAGGCGCTTGCCGCTGAGAAACTCCTTTAGGTAGCGGAACAAATGAAAATCACTCGGCGTCAAGTCCGGACTGAACGGTGGGTGGTTGATCTGTTTCCATCCAAAAGATCTGATCAGATTTTGAGTGTGAATAGCGGAATGTGGTCTGTCATTGTCATGCAGTAACAAAACCCCATACACTTCGCTTATCTGTAGATGGATTTCTGCTGCTGGAACGCTCCTTGCCATCAAAAACCGAATCACCGATCGTATTTAACACTTGGCGGGCCGATCAATTGTTTTAAACATTTTAAACTGACACTGTACAAAGAACACTGCATCAATACCAATGCAAATGGCGTCGTTTGATGAACAAGGCATGCCGGGAGTCGGTACGCATGCGCGTTTCAATGTAGGCTTCGACATTCAATTGGATACGGCAATTCGGATCTTAATTTACGTATAACCCTCGTACCAGGTAATTCTGCTATAAAGTAGTACTGCCGTGGGCTGGCCAGGTAAACGGCAGCATCTGTAGAAATGAGTTTTCGAGATCTTTGAAGAAACGCCTTTGGGATTCATTACTAACAATTAGAAAATGTTGTAATTAGACTTTTTTTTCGCGCTTTTTATTTCCAGTGGAAACCAAATAAGGAAGCTTGTACAGTAAAGCTAACATAAATTGATGACAAAAATGCAAGAAAAAAAAAATAAATGAAGAATGAACATTTTTGCAGTTACTGTCCTTCACTTGTCCGCGGCAGAGTAATTCTGTTCGATAACAATTAATTTCGAGGCTGAATTATTTGTGGATTTTCGATTTCTAAAACTTTTCAAATAATTTTCTTAAACGAGTTTTTAAAAACTTTTTCATTTGATTTTAAACTTGCCCTGTTGTTGGTGGGTGAGACGAGCTTTTTAATCGTTGCCAAAAACAAAATGAATAATGTTGATTTTAAGTTAATTTTGTTTATAAAACTAGTAAATTAATTTTAATCTAAGAAAGCAATATTTTGTGGGTTTGGGACTTTTAAAACTTCTCAAAAACTACAGGTGTTTGAGTCTTTTCTAAGCGTTTTTTTTTCAAAGCCCCTTTTAACCGTGTATTTGTGTCGTTGTATAAATACTGGTTTCTTTTAACTGTATTTCAGAAAATAAAATTCATGAATTAGGTTAGTCCTATCACTGAATGAACGTAGTCTTGGGCACATTCGGAAAGGAAAGCAGAGTTAAATGATTCTGCTCAGCAAGAAGCATTTTTTTTTTCTTTTAATAAGCAAACAAATTATATCGTCGTTATTCATCTCATCTTAGCCCAGTGGCAGCGCTATAGTGCCTGGAAAGAGACTCTTTCTAGGCACTATAGTAGCGCATTGCGCTTCCACGGCACAAGTTCAGGTTTTATTCTCGGGTTGGGCTATATCGACCCAGCCGTTCATCCCTTGAGTGGGTCGATAGAATGAGTACCAGGCGTGCTTGGGAACTAGACCCTGAGGGTTCCGCGTTTGGCTGACCACCTAACCAGAACATCTGTCTAACAGCCCAGAGCCCTTGGTCAGGAAGACTGAGATGGGCACAGTTAGTCTTGGCCCTCCCGGTTTGTCTTGCCACTGGGTTTGGTTTGATCTCATCTTTTATATCAAAATTATTCCTCTCTTTCAGTTTTTTCAAACTTCAGCCTTGTGCTACAAAATTTTCTTGTTCAAAACGTGTTTCCTACGTGTTCGCAGTTTGATCTATCCCTAAAATTGCTGTTATCATGCAGATTTTTTTTGACTCTACTGAATATAATTACTGAATATAAAAATGCGTCATTTTAAGCATTGCGTTGCAATATTATATCATCAAATGTCTTTATTAAGAATAATATGAGTCAAATTTCAGCTCTGTATCGTTAGGCTTAAAATTGCGTTACAAAACATAGTAAGATTTACGTACATACTGATAATGGTTGCAATAAACTCCTGATGTTACAATTTGATCTCGTAAAATTTATCGAATGATTTGTATTGATTTCCTCTGTTATCTCACTAAATCCATATAATGTAGTCTTTTTTATGACGAACAAGTGCTATATTTTACTTTTCGAATGCAAAGGAAAAGAATGAATAACGAATAGTGTAAAGAAAACACGTCAAGAATTTATGTTTTATTTGCACTTCTCTTTCTTTCTGTGAGGAATATCGTCATATTTCTGCCTTTTCTTCTCCAGAATCTCTTTTAACCGCAGGATTTGAACTTCTCAACCCCTTAACAACCAATCGTATGAAGGACATCGATGAAAAGGAGGGGGGAGGGTTAAAGGAATCCGACGTAATGATTGCTTGCCCCGAAATGGAGGGCATAAATCCTGAATGAACTGCCCATTCGCATTTGTTAACGTGGCGCAGATGCGCCGGCCGTAAATAGCAGACTCGCACTTAACGCAATCAACTCATAATCTATTTGCCCCTAAATCTTTTTACCTCAATTAAGGAAGGTGAAATTTATGCCCTTGACGACCCCACGTTCGGGTCGTTACAACAAAGGAATTGTTTTTCATCTTTATTTCATTTGTCGTCATAGCAATCGTCGTCATTTCTTTGAATGTCGTCTTTCGCCTGATATTTTATCATGATTCTTTGCTCAAGTTTTGAATTCTCTTAATTTAAATATTAATTTGTCACGAAATATGTGCAAGGGTGGATACAGACTTTCATTTGGGGAAGGGGGAAGGGGGGAGGTCACGCTGAAGAATATAGGGTTTGCGTGAGAAAATTTTCTGTAATTGTTTGGATGTCAATAAACTGCACGAAATCGGTCAGGAATAAGGCACTTACTGGGGCAAACGATAAATTAGTTTTACGAGGTGTGGCTAGAAAAAAACCGAACTGATGCTATAAAAAAATTTTATTTTCCATTATTTACAATTTGATGTTATTTCCTTCAATGTACTCTCCTCCTCGGTTTATACACCGCTCCATACGAATTTTCCACTGTTCATAGCAATGATGCAGATCATTTTCGGTAAGTCCATACATTACTTCCGTCGCTTTTTCTTTTACTGCTTCAACACTCTCAAATCTAGTTCCTTTCAAAGCTGACTTGACTTTAGGGAAAAGAAAAAAAATCACAATCTCTTTCAATGTTTTCTAGGATGTCAGAACAAATCATGCTTCGGCGTTCCTTCTGTTCAATTGTGAGACACTTTGGAACCATTTTTGCACACACTTTGTTCATGTTGAAACTTTCATGAAGAATCTGCCTCACACTTTCCTTGTCAATTCCTGTCAACTCAGACATTGCTCTGATTGTTAAACGGCGATCTTCTCGAACAAGTTTACCGATTTTTTCAATGTTTGCATCAGTTTTTTCTGACAATTGTCTGCCAGTGCGAGCGTCATCACTTGTGTCTTCGCGGCCATCTTTAAATCGTTTAAACCACTCAAACACTTGTGTTCGCGATAAACAATCATCGCCGTAAACTTGTTGCAACATTACAAACGTTTCACTTGCAGATTTTCCAAGTTTGAAAAGAAATTTGATGTTAACACGCTGTTCTTTCTGTACACTCAACATTTTTCCGACGCACAGACAAAACGTCAACTACTTAGAACAGACGCCACGGGCAGACTGAGTGCAGCAGGAGGCAGATGAAACTCGAGCAGTAGGCGGGGCAAGAGTCACGTGACAGGCCAGGCGACTTTCAGCCTTATTGCATTCGTTTTATTGTTTCACCTGTGCTAGTTCGGTTTTTTTCTAGCCGCACCTCGTATAAGCAATGTATGAAAGCAAATAGTATTTCAAATATTTACTTACAACACTAGCGCAGCTAGAAA
This sequence comes from Uloborus diversus, assembly GCF_026930045.1. Taxonomy (NCBI): domain Eukaryota; kingdom Metazoa; phylum Arthropoda; class Arachnida; order Araneae; family Uloboridae; genus Uloborus; species Uloborus diversus. The sequence continues at coordinate 84,072,046 of NC_072732.1, read as the reverse complement.
CACCTTCTGGAGGTGGTTTTTTGATCAAAAATGCCTTCTGAAGGTTTTTTTTTCTTTTAAATGAAACAGCCCTTTCATATGCATAAACAACTGTATTAGAATTTGCATTTATGTTTAAACCAATGACTCCTGGGAGATGTTTTCACCCCCCCCCCCCCCCCGCCCTTTCGCTGCACCACAGATTTACAAATACGTATAGTTAAAAAATTGAAAGTCTTACTGCAACCGTTCCCATTTTATTCACAAAGTATTTAATCACATTGTAAATATATAATATTTTCGACAGTTTAGGGAAGGAGAGGTCATGAACCCCATGACCCCCCCCCCCCCTTGTATGTGTGAATGTTATAAAACTTTCTAACGTTCATGGACGGTCATAAGTGTAATATTCAGACCTTAATAAGGGCCCTAAAGCTCTCTCTTGACAATATCTCAATCTGAAGTCTCCAAAGCGCAGTTTTAAGCTGTTTTCGGTCATTTTAATGGGAGGCTATGACCCCCTGGATCTGCAAACTAAAACATGACTAAATCAAAGATTGATTCTTTTGAATGTTCATTGAACAGAAATAAATATAGAACTTGAAGAAATATATTTCTTAAGTTTGAATAAATGCATTTCTTGAATCCTCTCCTCAAGAATGAATTACGTGTTTTTGAGCGTAAACAAATCTAAATTATTGAGCATTTAAAATAAAAAACATCTTCTGACAGTAAGCCCTAGCTTATCTTTTGTGTCTATGACATCAAAGTTAATGCAAAACCAGGTCGAATTTTCGGGGAAAACACGGTAGATATTGATCTTTTGTTCTCTTGTTTGTGTGTGGAAACAATGTAATAATGAAACTTAAAAATAAACCCAAACGTCAAACGGGTATGCACCCTAGAGCCTTTGTAGTAAGTCCCTGGAGGTGCACTGGAGCATAAGCAGCCAACAGCAGTGGTTTGGCGCCGATCCAGCGTTTAACGTCACATTAAACGCCAAGGAAACCTATTCGACGTATTTATGACATATCAGAACGTTTTTCGACTTCTAATGACCCTATCATCAGCCTGCCAAGTTACCTGGGTTGTGTTATTTCAGCTCTTCTTTTTCTCTGGTATAATCTAACCTGCCGTTTGTGTTATTAGGATACCACCCTTTTATGAAGGATGCATCAGTTATGAAAATTTTTACTGAGGTTTGAGTTTGGGTGTGTCCTGTGTTTGTTCTGCAGTTTAAAATTCCAAGATCTTTGCCAACTCTTTTTCAAACCTGCCGGGAGTGAATTAATCCTCATGAATGAAGCATAAAATTATGTGTATTCTTTGCTCTCAAATTATTGTTAATGCGTTTTATTGAAACTTTGATTATTTTGAAACGCTACTTATTAATGTTTTTATTCCAGTACAGATACTGTATTTTGGCCCAACTCAAATTTTCCATTTATTATTATTATTTTTATTATTATTTTAAAATCACAAATGTTTTAACTTTTTTTTACAAAGTATGATAGTGAAATCTTTTGAACAAATGGATTTTTTTTTTTTTTTTTTTGCCATTATGTTGTGTTAAATCTTCATTCCTAGTTTTATATTGCATAGCATGAGCTATGTTTTCAACACGAAATTTTCTCTTGCTGTCAAGCTTTGGAAGGAAAATAAAGATATTTTTGTTAAGGACTTGGAAATAAACTTTAATTTAATCAATAGATTTTACTCGTTACAACTTGAATAAAAGCTCTAAATTTACTAAAAACGTGCGAAGGTTTTATTTAAAACATGATTTTTTTTTTAAACCGTGAAACAATGTCTGCATTTTTACTTTGATCTACTCGAGAGTTGCTACAATCTTGATTTACATTATTTTGTTCTTCTGACGCAATTCATAGTAACTTTTTTTCTACAATCCAACCATGTTACTCGATGAATTGTTCTTTTTTTTCCAAAAATGTTCCTCTTTAAAACAAAATACGCGAAAAGAATATTCAATTCATTGAAATAAAGTTATGTTATATTTCTTAACCTAAATCCTGAGAAAAACGTGATTTATCTTTTATATACCTTTATCTCCGAAGACGTCCTTAGGTGCGTGTTTGGTGACGATTCCGATACGATTTACGACATGCCGTAAACGATTTTCACCGCAAGAGCAGTAGATATCTTTTCAGGTAATGGCCCTATTACTCATTGCCGTTTTAAAAATCTGCAACGAACTTCGCTTGTCCACTTATCATTCCAAACACAAATTTTATTTTTTTATATACGTTGTAAACTGATAACATCTGATATAGAGCCTCTGTATTTTTGAGATACAGATTAAGCTTCATGAACCGATGTATTTGATGCATAAATCAGTCAGAAACTTTCTAGAAATGATTTAATTTCAATGTTTGGTCTGTCCGTGCATGTCAGCGTTTTTTCCCCCCCACAAATTTGACCTCGTCCCTCTTTGTCACAAAATATCAAAGTATCAAGGATCCTTCCCTCGTCACATGTCACGCTGTTTCTCTTAAGCATATCATTGTGAAAAAAATGTGATGTAACACTTATTGTTACCCCTTTCCTTGCCCTTGTCAAATTTAACGAAATTCTCCCCCTAAAAGCATGACATCATTTGCTGATAATCCTTTCTCATTTTGAACAAATTGTATTTCGGTTGAAACACAGCAACTGACCGTTTTGTGCACTTAGGTGTATTTGGCTAAATCGGCCGAACAAAAATGAAGCAGTGAGAAGCAAAGGGATGTAAGTGCCAAAATTAGGAGGTAACCGATAAAAATTGTAGGTGAACCTGTCCTCTGTTTTGAGGTAAGGGATATTACTAGCAGGGTTGTAGTTTTGGTCGGACAAAACCCATTTTGGCCATGCCACTTGCAAAAACCGGCCAAAACTCGATTTAATCACCATAGAGCTGGCCAAAACTGTATCCTATAAAAACACAATAATATGGGTACACATTCAGTTTGAATGCATAAGATTGCACAGTTTAATGCATGATTAAAAGAAATAGCATGTGTGTTCATCATAATTGAAATGATTTTTAAAACTGGTTTATTGATTAAATACAACTTTTCTTTAACATTAAAAATTATTCACAGCGAAGATAAAGGACCCTAATTTATTAGGAATACTAAACAACCTACAATATAAAACTAATAACTATTTTTCACAAAACTAATAACATGTACTCAACGTAATAAAAAATAAGCAATAACTTTGATTAAATTTGAAATTCATTTTGTACGTATATAAAACTATGAAACAAGTAAGTATTGTGCTATTTACACTGTTTGAAACATATTTTTAAAAATTATTTATAGTTATTTTTAGTTATAACATTTATTTTTTTTAGTTATTATATTTAGTGTAACTTTTATCTTCAGTTACTAAAATGAATGACTATCATTTTATTTAACAGTATTGAGAATTTGTAGCTAAACAGCATTAGCGTTAAATAAGAACTTTGTTTAAAAGAACTAAATTAGAATAATAATCATTCTAATAATAATAAGGAAAGAAAGAAAGGAAAATGAACAAAAAAAAGATAATTAAAAAAAGAAGTTAATCCCCCCGCCTCCTCCCCCCCCCCCCCTCTCTCTCTCTCTCTCTCTGTCTCAATAAAATATTTTTAAAAAGGAAAAGTAACCTGGGGAACTGCAAAAAAAAAAAAAAAAAAATGCCATGATTAGATTGCAAAAACTTATTTAAAACACAGACACAACTCGGGAAATGTAATGAAACAACAACATTTATCTGAAACTAAACGAGACTACTGTCCTGTACACCAGCATTGATTTTATAATTCTAGTTATCACGAAGCTGCGAATCCAAATTATTTCAGATAATGCTTTTCAGTGGTTAAAACAATTTTATTGCAACGTGTGTCGCATTTGAACAGAAAGAATTATTACATCTTTGAATGAAAAGGATATAACATTCATCTTCTCCTATTGTTAGCCGTAAGATTTCAGTAACTTACTCTAGTAAGATTTTTCATAGGAAAGATCATAAGATCATAATATTAAAACAGTTTTAATATGCACCATTAAAAATGTATAATTAAACATTAAAAACGCACAATATAAAATATCGAATTGAACTGACTAAAAAAATGCGAATCAAGTAAAAATACATGTCTTTTTTTTTCTTTTGAAGATAAAAACACAATGTATTGAAACTCTTAACATTAAAAACGCACAAATATAAAGCATCAAATTGAATTGATTAAAAAAAAAAAAAAAATGAGAATCAAGTAAAAATAATTTTTAGATCAACATCTTTCTTTCTTTTTTTTTCTTTTCTTTTTTTTTTTTACGGTAAAAACACACTATTGAAACTTTAACCATCTTTCTATACCACAAGAAACAAATGTTTTATTGTTTTGAGATGAATATATATTTTTAAAAAGTAAAGAAGTAAAAAAATATTTAAAAAATGTTGCTTGATAGTTAAAAAGTCACTGACCTGTCTTTGTTATAAATGATCCCTAAACTTGCGGAGTATTGCTTATGTTTTTAACAATTTAAATAAAGTTTCCCAATTCAACTTGAAATACGTTAGAAAAATGAGTGCGTGTAGCGACAGAAATACAGAAAAGGATTTCTCTCTCAAAAAAAAATTTTTTTTCTTCCCATAAACCACGTCAAGGAGCTCTTAAAAATGACAAATAGTTGGCTGCGCACGAAAGTTACGGTAGGTGCATTTTAAAGCCCCAGTTGGTTTAGAAATGCTTTCCGTCCTTTTCCACTTTTTGTCTTAAAATTTTTTTTTATCTATTCCTTTTCTTGACGTGTCCTCCTTACGCGAATATTATCAGCGCAGTGGACAAGGCTATTTTTCTAGCTCCTTGAGGTATTGAAATCTTTAACGTTCTGAAAACGTTTTATTTTACATCTGGGACCATTTACTCTTGCATATTTTTTTAAGGAATCACGGATCATAGTTCGTCACTTCGCTTTCTAGACTGTCTTGAATAAACTCTCAAGTAATAGAAGTTATATCTTTACAATTTATTCCTTTAGTGTGATAAAATGTCTTATTTTTTGAGCCCTTGCTTAGTTTAGGAAACTGATGTTAATTATCGTTGTATTTTAGAAACCGAGTTCTTTAACTAAAGTATATTTGTTTATTTATTTTATTATTTTTTGGCTACGGGGGAAAAATAAAGTCAGAGGCGCTTTATTTTTTACCCGGAAGAAATACCATAACAAACCTTTTTTGTTTTTTATGATATCATGTATTTAATTTGATGAGCTTTTTATTGTTAATTCGTTTTTTTTTTTTTTTTTTTTGAAAGCGATTACAGATTTTTTTATGGGAAAAAAATTCATTAACTGCAATGTTTAAAAGGTGCTATAACTATATTTTTTCGTTCATTTATTTTTACGTACCTCTTTCATCAGATGAGCGAGGCTTATTTTGTTTCTAGAAATTTTAATTTTGAAAATATTGCTTAGATACTAGAAATTCTATATTTGAAGGAAAGTAGGCTCGTTTTATTCTGGTTCTGGATGGAACTTCTTTTTGGCATTGCGAGTGAAACATTTCAATCGGTCTTAAATAGTTGAATTACACAATAACAGAGACGGTGACGGAATTCGGTAAATTTATTCATTCGATAAAATTAAGTTTAAACAATAAACTGCGTGATAAATAGCATTGTAACCTTGGCTTTTTTTACATTACATAATAATTTCGCTTAGAGTCATTTTAAAATAACTATTCCAAGCATTCTAGCTGTCACATATATTTCAAAAAAACATTACCTGGGGTAGTTTTTTAACGGACTTTGCAATGATATCAAAGACAGAGCGATACAGTATTTTCTTCGTATAGAAAAGTATTTTTATGCAATTTTGTGGCTTTACAATTAAATTTCGAACCTTTTGGAACATTTTAAACTCATTTTCATACATTGTCACCCGATTCTGAACTATGTTTAAAATTTCAAGTTTATAATTTATGGGAAAGTTAGTTTAAAACTAATTCCAACGGAACAGATATACATCAAAACCAAGTTAACAAAAACATGGTAAAATTAGGTAAAATATCTTCCTATCATATTTTAATCCAAACCCTGTAAGTTAGAAAATAAGGGTGAAATGAAGCAAATTGCATGAGCGTGGAGGGCACAAATTTTTTAAACGGTAGCCGTCTCATAAGAAAAGTTTTCTTTGTATCCATTTTTACATCAACGGAAATGTATTGTATCTGCTAACTAGTTTTTTACAAATCATTTGTAATATTGTTCAGAATATACTAACACATTGTTTCTTTTTCTTATTTTGCAGATTCCATATTCCATCAGCTTTAGTGTTAGTGATCCAGATGCTCTTAGTGCACCTCAACTTAACATTTCTAGAACAGGAAGCATTCCAACCAAAGAAGAAGGTAAAAAAAAAGTATTTTTCCTTTAAAAAAAAAATATATGTAGGAGAATGTGTGGCAAAGTAAAATGGTAAAATAGTTTGCTCATTTCACAGTGCCACTTATCTAGCAATAGTTTAATTGCATTATTAAGCAATTATTTGTTTTTTAGTGCTCCAATTATCCGAATCGCCGATTATCCGATTCGCTTTCAGAATTTCAGAAAAGAAAAAACAAAAAAAGTTGTAAATGTTCTGTAATTTGCAAAATAATGATTCTGTCTACGCGTTTTATTGTCCTTCCCTCCGCGAAGCAAGTGTATGTGCAGCGTGGACATTACTGGGATGATGAGTCACCGTCTCATAGGGCAGTTCTATTATTGACTTCTAACGTGTAGCGCTTTTTAGTACGCTTAGCATGTAAAAGTATAGCCTTAAAAGCTATTTTTCTTTAAAAATAGTTTTCCCCCATTCTAAACACACACATTAATTAATTAAAATGGACCCTTTTTTAGGAGAAAACCCGTTTTTCCGAATGAGGTTCGAGTCCGGTCTCAGTTAATTCGGATAATTGGACTTCTTCCGTATATATCAAAAACAATGTTTGTTATTATGAAATAACAAAGTTTTAAATATTAATACTTCAAATAGTAACTCAAAGCCTCTGATTCTCAGTGCAGAATTTATTTATTTAATAGCCTATTAGGTAAGAATATTTTAATTTTAAATGTTAAGTACGATTTGTCAAAAATATAAAGGAACTATTTCACCTTGTCCTACATTCCCCTACATAGTTTTTCAAAAACCATTTTTCTATGCTTATGATCTTGTTATAACTCGTATCTGACAGTTCTTTTTTAAAAATTTGTGTCTCTCAGAGTTGACACCTATCCTTCGTTTTTTCTCTCGCCACGCTCCTAATTTTTTTGCGCGTGACTTAGGCTTATTCGCAACAAAATTTCATATTTTCAATGAAGAAAATGTATTATAAACAACGAGAAAATTGAACAATACTTAAAAACCGCTTTTTAATTGTTTGCCAAAAACAATAAAAAGAAATAATTATTATGAAATTGATTTTGTTAATAAAAGTTGTCAAACTAATTTCAAATCTGAATTTAAGCAGTGTAGATTACGCGTTTAAATTGATAATCAAACTTGAAATCAATGAAATCCTCGAAAACTTCGATTATTTGAAAAGTTTAAAGTGCCCAAAATCCACTAATACATGCTTGCTTAAAGTTCAGAATTCGTTAAAGTTATTAACAAAACTAACTTTCAATTACTATTATTTTTATTTATTCATTTATTTTTTGGAACAATTAAAAAGTGGAAGTATTTTAATTTTATTATTAGTTTTTCCCATTGTTTTAGGCAGCAGTTTAAAAAAACCTACGTCACTTCCGTCACGTAATAAGGGGATCAGAATTTCTAAGCCTTAACGTAAAAAGTTCCACTTACAAATTTTCAATATTTTAAGAACAAATTAAAAATCTCACACGCAAAAATCTCTATCTCTACATCAACTCCTTACTCTGATGCCTAACATAACCAGTCTCCCATTTGAAAAACATTTATCGTCCTCGCGGATTTGAATAAATTTATAATATTAGCTCAGAGAAATTGTCTCTATCTTAAGGCAACTACCGTTTCGAAAAATGGCGCTTGCTCACGAGCCCTGCGACCGTAACTGCCACTCACTCTGTCTCTTTGTCTGCCACTTATGCATTTAATAATCCAATTTTGGGGAATGTTGCGTACATTGTTCGCCAGATAACTGCACCTGGATTTATGTCCCATTATAGCGGCAGCCCCATAAACTTGACGCGAGGTGGCTAACTTGCTGTTTGTTTCTCAAGTGCGTGCTCGTGCATAACGATAGAGCATAAATCGTGCCATCTCGGAATCATCTTTATCCTCAATAATTTCCGAGATATTTCCTAAAATTAGCATAATTGCCTGCCTTACTTTACGGGGGAGAGTGTTTTTGTGTTTATTTAGCTTTTATAGGAGAACTCTGTTTCTCCTATCTGCATCTCATTATGAATGAAAATTTTCTGATAAGGAAGGGTTTAGCGATAAACAATGCCACTTAGTGCTTATATACTAGCTGTGTCGCCCGGCTTTGCAGGGTCTCCCTCGAAAATGAAAGCATGTTCAACAATGAGAGGGGGAACAAAATAGCGTAAAATTTCCAGATTATGACAACAGCCTCAAAAGATGACGATTTAAATTTCGGTATTCATCTATGAACATTCCTATTCGAATTAAGAAACTTCGTTAATAATAATCCCCATTCCCATCAGCAAATCTGGAGCTTCACAAGCTATCTCGATTGTTGCAATGATCCCTGCCTCGAAAAAGAACGTAAGTCATGAGGCGTATCTTTTTCTCCTAAATAAAAAAGAATAAGGCTAAAAGGGTTATCATAGTAAAGGAAATAGTCGCAGAGAAGTGTCAACAGATCCTATGAATCCCCATTACAATTAGGACAATAGTAACCAAAAATCCCCCGCACAATCTCGAGCTTAGTCCCCGAAAAATATTTACTTGAGGAGCACAGTTAATAAAAACCCTCATCAAACTAAGGACAAAAGTCCGTAACAAAATCCCACTAGATAGAGGACAATGATCTTCGAAAGGAAAAAGTTGTGGAACATAGTTCCAAAGAACCCTTTAATAACATCAGCATTCTCTCATCACAACTACATCAGAATTGGAAAAATAACTCCCTTTTGAATAAGTTCAGTTGGGGAGAGTATTGTACCTTGGGACACTTTTCATATTTTAATTTTTAACGTCAGTTATTTGAATCAAATTTAAAATCTAAAAGTCACATTAAAATACCCAAACATACTTCTATGCAATATATTTTTTTTAATTCACAGTTTGAAACTGAAATATTGCCAGCCATTTAAAGTAAAAGTTCCAAGCTGTCCCAAGGTACAACATCCTATTGTACCTTGGGACACATCGTGTTTTACTATGGGAAAGTCTTCATGATTCAGGAAACAACCATATACTTAAACCAAATTTGCACCAGGAAACAAAAAATAAATAAATAAAATATTAAAAAAAAAAATATTTGAATTTTGTCATCTCGAATTCAAATTATGTTTTTCGCAATCACGAGTGTGTGTGTATGTAGGCGTGTGTGTTTGTGTGTGGGGGGTATGTGTGTTTGTGTGTAGGGGGTATGTGTATGTGTGTGTAGGCATGTGTGTTTGTGACTGCGTGCATGCATGTGTGTGTGGGGGCGGTGTATGTGTGTGTAGGCATATGTGTTTGTGTCTGTGTACATGCATGAATATGTGGGTAGTTGTGTGTATGTGTAAGTGTCTGTATGTATGTGTGTGTATGTGTAGGTGTCGGTATGTATGCGTGTGTGTATGTGTTTGTGTATGTGTGTAGATGTATGTGTGTAGGCATGCGTGTGCGTATGTATGTGCGTGTGTGTAGGGGGTATGTGTGTTTGTGTGTAGGGGTATGTGTATGTGTGTGTAGGCATGTGTGTTTGTAACTGTGTGCAGGCATGTGTGTGTGGGTAGTTGTGTGTATGAGTGTTTGTGTGCGTGGGGGCGGTGTATGTGTGTGTAGTAGGCATATGTGTTTGTGTCTGTGTGCATGCATGAATATGTGGGTAGTTGTGTGTATGCGTGTGTGTGTGTAAGTGTCTGTATGTATGCGCGTGTGTATGTGTTTGTAGCGTGTGTATGTGTGTAGGTGTATGTGTGTGTAGGCCTGCGTGTGCGTATGTATGTGTGTGTAGGATATTGACGCAACCTGGAGATGGCTTTCGCTAGAGGAGCAGCATCGTGAGGAGCCGGTCGACGGTGATGCTGCAGAGGGTGCAGGCAGGAAAATAAAATGATAGCCCAGTCAAAACAGTCAGATAAAAGCAATAAGCAAACGTGATTGCTCAAAAAAAAAAAAAAAAAAAATTCATGGTAGTGAATTTAATTATGAATAATCAATTATGAATAATGAATTATGAATTATTATCTCACATTAAATTTGTTTAAAAGAGTACATAAGATTAGAACATTGTTCTATGTTCCAAAACATTATCTTAATTATTAAGAACCATGCAAATGTTGTACCTTGGAACGTGTCCTAAGGTACAATATCTTTGACTGTCTCAGGCAGGGTTGCCAGACGTCCCGGATTTCAAGGGACAGTCCCGTATTTTGAAACATTGTCCCGCATCCCGGGGATCATCCATACGGGACGGCTAAAGTCCCGTATTCTGGCTAATAACAGTATTTTACTAAACGAGAAATTATTTTAAGAGAAAAAAAAATAACAAATCACATGAAAAAAGGGCTAAAAGAAAATAATTTTGTAGCAAATGCAAAAATTGTTATCGTTTTTATTTGGTTCGTACGTTTTTGTTTTGGCGGCAGACCATGAGGCTTACTCATTCAGACTTCCACATTGGCTGGTGTGGTATTAAAAAATAATTTTTGCTCCACGATTCCTTCCATTACTATTTTTGACAAAGTAGTCACATTTAACAAGAAAATTTTTCGATTGCACTGTTTCTCTTATAGCAAACGCAAGTAAAAAACTAGTTAGCACCTGTTCCTATCAGCGTTGATCTGTACACTGAACATCGTTCTATTGCTTGCTTTATTCTCCGAGATAGAGTTCCTCCAAAATTGTGCTCACCCATAAACATACTGAGAGGAATATTCGGAAAGCTATAAAAACATTGTTGTTTATCACTCCTTAAAAATACAACATAACCAGTAATTGGACTCAATCTCAAAAATATCCCCCCCCTCTCCCCTTTCACTCCTAGAAGCCTGTCCCGTATTTACTGTTCTTAAATCTGGCAACCCTGGTCTCAGGGTACAATCGCCACGTGGTTTAAGAAAAACCAAAATGGTGGTAATCTAGATGCACTATCATTATTTTCCCATAACCAAAATATTTATAGTACTTTTCTTTTATAACAAAATAAAATTCAGTTGATTAGTTTTAAAAATACAAAGACAGAAAATGAAATAAAAATAAAGAAAATATTTACTTTGGAATCATGAAATTTTCTTTCTCTCAATTTTATTCATTTGATGCTGATTTTTACTATGGCACCATTTAGTGGTGAAGGTTACTATTAGAGATTACAAAAACATGGTTGCTATATAAAGAGTCTTAGAAATTAGTAGTGTCTCGAGGTACAAACCGTCTCAATGCTCTCCCCTATTCTCTAAACCTCCCCGTTAGAATAACATATTTAGAATTATATATTTTTTGTTGCATCAATGTTCTAACTGATGCTTTTCTTCGTCTAGTTTTTCGGCTGGTGTTACAATGTACTGGTCGTGTAAATGCCGAAGTCGACGTTTTCATGAACATCAATATAACAATGGTTCCGCCTTCCAACATCACTCATCTGGTACTGAAGAGGAAGAAAATATGTCTCAAAGGTAATTTAGATTTTGAATATGGAAAGTTATGAGTTTTGTTTTTAGTTTTACTCGGTAATCGAAGTCGAAACCTTGCAGAAAATATCATCTCAGCGGTAGTTTGTTAAGTTAGCAAAAAAATTATTGTGTATAAATATCTCAACTCCAATGCAGTTTTTTTTTTTTTTTTTTCAACTACGGTTTTCAATAGTCTTTAAAAAAAACTATTTGCTCTTTTATACACAAAAAACTTGGCTTTCTAATACAAATACAAAGGGATAGATTTAACCTGATCCAGGGTGCACCACAAGGAGGTCTTTCACCCTACACTCCCATTAAAGTATTTATAACGTGTCGTGCAATAGGTGCAAAGCCCATAATCTTGAACCCTCCTGTATTTGGGCAAAGAGAAAGAAAGGGCAAGAAAGTAGAATTTTGGAATTTGAAATACGATAGTTTAAAAAACAGGTTTAAATTCATATCTCTGTTTATAAAAGAATAATATTTGATTTTATTTCACTTTTTTGCATTTATTTAAGTAGTTTTCTATGAAAGAAAATTCTGATTGAAACTTAAATGAAGCCAGTTTTTGGAAATGATCTGAAACGGCATCTATTCTCCGTTGAATTAAGCAATGTGAATGTTCATCCCAACATTCTAATAACAATAATTTCAAAAATGACGAAAGAGTACTCAAATTTGAACATATCGCGAGTCAAAATAACTCCGACTACGTGGTGTTCAAATTTGAAAGATTCAAATTATTCATGAAATACTCAAATCAACATGTGTTCTCATATTTGAGGTATCTGCACATTTTTGATTATGTATTAATTTTAAAACTGAGTATTATGTACTCATTTTTGAGTATGAAATAATTCAGCACGCTGTTTGAAAACATGGGTACTCATATTTGAAACAAAAGGTTTCAAGAAAATTTGAAAGCATGAATGTACTCATTTTTGAAAACTTCATTTTTCTCAGTGAAGTGATTATTTAGCCACAAAAACTACCATCCAGTATCCACAGGAAACGTTAGCTATTCTTTCTTCTAAGGGGGGCATTTTTTTAAACACTAGTGGAAGAGATATATATATATATAGAGAGAGAGAGTAGTGTTTTCAAGGAAATGGATGGTTATTTTTGTAACACTCTGTGTATATCGATTTCAATTAAATAAAAAAAAAATCTTAATTGAACAATTTTTTTTTTATTTTTTTTTTTTAATTTATTTATTTATTTATTTATTTATTTTTTTTTTTTTTGCACTTCGATTCGTTTTTTGGTGTTGAGACAATTGCTTTTCTTCGAAAAAGAAGAGCTCGAAAGCAAATCTCTCCTTCGACCAAAAACCACTCTAGTAAGATTGCTGTCATGCATAAAGAAAAGCCATGACATCATTCTGCCCATTTCACTTCTTTTCAGTCAGTGTTTGGTCCCCAGAGGTCAACTTCTGTCGGAACGACCCTCGCGCAATTTACAAAAGTCCCACTTCGGCTCTTAGCATATAAATATGTCGCAAAAATAGGGGGAGAATGGCAACGCGATATAGATAAATATGTGAAAAAAGAATAACTGCGGAAAAGTGAAACAAATTACATCTCCTGTTGGATATGCGTAGGAGACGTGAATTATGGCGGCTATAAATATTTTGTAGGACAACAAACTTTTGTGCTTAGTTTATCTTCTGGAAAATGGTAGTTCGAGGGAAATGTTAATATGCTAGTTGTAAGTAGCTCAGTCTGATCTCAGAAGTCACGAGTTTCCGATACAATTCAGGGGCGTGCAAATCGGGGAACCTGTTCCCCCCGCCCCTCCTTAATTATATAAAATTTGGCTTAATTCTTCCGGGAGAAACTCTCACACCAAATTGTCTACGGTACATTGTTTAATTCGAATCTGAATTCAAAAATGTCGTGTACCTTTTCTGGGGAATTCACACAATAGACAACAATGAGAGGGGTGGTGAGCAGACTTAGTAGCAAAGATACTAGTAGCTCATAAGGTCTTTGTTGGAGGTCCTTCACCTTTTTAACATTGCCTACAAACCTCTCGATTAATTTTAGTTATGATTTTCAATGTCTTGTTCTGAATCTTTCAGAGATTACCATCATTAACGACCGTTTTTATTCTTTCAAAAAGGGCACTGCCTTTTGGATTTCCGTTATGGGCGATGCCGCTGAAATCTCTTATACCAAGGGGTTCTGTCCCTTGTATCTCCGCTATTAGCTTCTCACACTGTGTCCCAGCTTCCCCCTTTGTTTACAAAGTTAATTCGCCAATGATATCTAACAATAACTTTTCCCGAGAACGCCTTTTCTTTTTTCTTTTTTTTTTTGAGCAATCACAAATTGCTTATTGTTTTCATTTGACTGTTGAATGACGTTCCATGATTTTATCCCTCCCCCGCCTTCTTCTGCAGCACCACCGTCGACCGGCCCCTCCCGATGCTGCTTCTCTAGCGAAAACCGTCTCTAGGTTGCGTCCATATCCTAGACACATGCCTACACATACACACACCCCACACACACCAACATACGCACACCACACACACACACCAACATACGCACACCACACACACACACCAACATACACACACCAACACACATACACACACCAACATACACAAACACATACCCACACTCATGCCTGCACACAGACACAAACACACACGCATACACACACTTATACCCGCATACACACAAACACACACACATACATATACTAGTGATTGCGAAAAAAGTAATTTGAATTTAAGATGTCAAATTTCAATTTTTTTTCAAAATTATTTGATCTATGCTACGAGTCAGAGAATTACAACGTGTAAGAACTTATCAATCGGAAGACCCCCTCCCCACAGGAGAAAGTTCTGCTTGTGGTAATGATGTATCGTTTATCCATCTTGAATATCAGCAGAAATTAGTTTGGAATTTTTCATTAATTTATTTCCCACACATTGCCGCTATTTTCTGCTTAGTATTTTCTCAAATTGGCACTTTCTCATGTAATTCTAGAGTTAACAGTGACGCACAATTTATTAGAGATCAATTGAAACTAGGGTAGTGACCCCAGTAATTAACACTTTAAGAGTTTGTCCTTAAACTTACTTCTGTTTTCATTATTTGGAAAAAAAAATATTCACTTGCAAATATTTTTGTGTTAAAGATTGTACATTATGCATCTATTTAGTTCAAAAAAATCAAAAATATTTGAATTGATATTTTTATAAAAATATATGTATAAAAAGTTACCAAAATCACCAGTTATTGGCACCTGATATCCCAGTGTATGACACCTTGTGATCGAGTAATTGGCACATGTTAATAGAACTGGAAAATCACTTTATTTTTCATTTTTAGATTACAAACAAGTTTTATCATCATAAGAAACATAATTAATGTTAAAGTAGGTAATTTTACATAAATTAATGTTAAATCCACATCTTAACGTTGAAAAGTATTTTAGAGAAATAAAAATAATTTGGAGTGTTGCATGGAATATAGTATCGAGATTATTGCTGTTTCATCAATCGGTATGCATTTTCGATAGAACGAATTATAGCTGTTTCCACAGATAATGGAATATTGACCCGAAGATTCTAAGGGACCATAAAAAATTAACCGATTCTCTACAGTGGCAGTATCTGACTGATGGCCAAACATATGTTTCTCTTCTTCTTCTTCTTCTTTTTTTTTTTTTTTTTGTTTCTCTTAAAAATTTAACAGCTAACTAAACGATTCAAATCATTATTAGAACCCATATAATACAGTTGCGGCAAAAGTATCAGAAATCAAACTAGTGACATATTGCATAATACATTAGTGTTTATAGGCACATGTGCCAATTACTGGAGACGATCAAGACTGAAGCACCACTAAATGGCACCATCATTATTTCAAAAATCCAAAAAGGGGCAAAAATATATTTCTACCCACTCAAAGTAACACCTTTCAACTAAATAAAACTTTTGACAACAAAAATTTAAAATATGTTTTAAATCAGATTTTAATGGATTGATGCGCATGCTTCCCTTAAGCCTGAGAAGAAGCTTTTGCAACAAAAATGGCTGATTTGACACAAGTCACAATTGTTTCTCTTTCCTACGCCCTGCTACCATTTAGTAACATGAATTGAAGTTATAATCTTGAAAGTATATGTACATTCAGTTAGTATATAGCCTTCTACTTTCAAAAGATTGAATACGAATCTTATTTTAGGACATTTTTGTTGGAAGTGCCTATCACCGGTGCCCTGCCAATTACTGTGGGTGCTACCCTCTCTGTTTTACCATTCAAATTCAAGATAGAAGGAAAGCTGTTAATCAAGACCCTTAAAAAAAAAAAATAAAAAAAAAAAATGAACGAATTCGCCAGTATTATCCTTATTTAGTTACAGTAAAATCTCATTGCAGCGAAAACCAATACGTACGTATCCGTTGAACAGCGAAATAAATTTTCAGTCCCGTTCAATGGTGTCGTTGCCGAAATTTTAAAAGTTTTTTTTTTTTTTTAGAAAGAGCATGCTTTAAAACATAGGATATGATCATTTTTTAAATAATTTGACAAAGGTTAAGATTTTTAAAAAAGTATTTTAATCAGTGTGCTTTCATTGTTTACGCTTCTTGCCGATGACATCACAAATGATGAAATGCTATTCATGATGCCATTCGCAGATCACAATATTTAATTCGCTTCTTTACTCACATGTGTTGGTAAGAATATGGTTGATAGAAAGCCTAGAGCGCAATATTTAATTCGCTTCTTGATTATCATAACGTGGAAACGCACCAAGTCCATCAGCCAAAGTACATCATTTGTGACGTCATAAAGAGCGCGCCTGATTTTCAGAATCGGACACTAAAAAAAATTTATTAAAAATTAAGCGTTGGGAACATGAAAGTTTTTCTCGCTCCATGTTACTTTTTTTTTGCTTAGTCTATCTATTTCAGTGACTAAAAGTAGTACTTTTGACTGAAGGAAGCAACCCCATTCCATTACAACGAACAAATTCTTTACGACGAACAAAATTTGCTATCATTTGTAGTTCGTTATAAGGGAACTGTGTTTTTAATATCCAATCAACGATGCAATTTTTCATCAGAATGAAATTTCTTTTTAGCGAAAATTTCTTCATACAGTAAAACCTGTAACGTTGCCCACCCTTGTAAGTTGAACACCTGTCTAAGTTGACCGCTATTTTCAGGCACAGAATTAGATCTTATCACATAATTCAAATTCAACCTCTATAAGTTGACCACCTGCTTTAAGTATTGCACCGCAAGTGGCCAACTTACACAGGTTTTATTGTAGTATTTACCTAAAACCTGTCGATAATAACTTGAACCGCATTTCATTCTCATATGAGTTGAACGCAAAAGAAACAATCCTCATGAAATAAATATATTTCATCACATGCATGACGAATTTTGGATTTTTTTTTTTTTCAAACAAATCCTTAATAAATGATGTTATGACTTTTAAAATGGTCTTTTTTCGGTTTTATGGAATCAATTTTTCGACGTCCTGGGATCTTTAAAGAAAAATGATCAGTCATTGGCATTCATCTGCTCCCGATTTACTGCTGAAAGAATTTAACATTCTTTTCACTTCAGTTCAAAACATGAAAAGAAAACATAACTAATGATATTCGCTTTGCAAACATTCAGATTATCTAATCGTAAATGACAAATGAATTTTTACCGGAAAAGCTGCTGCGGTTTAGAAGAAAAAAAAACTAATATAACGACAACCACAGCTTTAAAGAATGGTTTCATCGTTAACAATTCATCTCAATAAAGCGCGAAAACGAATGAAAAATGGTTTCCAAACCTTCCGTCGAAATTTCTGAAGCAGTAAACACCTAAACTCCACTCCCAAACTATTGAAAATCATTTTATCTCGGCAAACGAGTTTTACCGCGCAATTTAATTTCCCGTTGCTTGCGTAAACAGCGGAGCATCAATATTTACGGAAATGTTTTTTCGTATTGTCTTTTTCTGGTTACAATAATGCGCCTTTTCCGTTTTCTGGTTCCTTTATTGTCATTTAAAGCGGACTGAGATTATCGATTAATCGATTATCGTCAACAGCAAAATATCACTAGTGCATAATTTGTTTTGTAAAGTGGGGAAAAAAGGGAAGTTTTATACATTTTAGGAAATCAACAGGAAGAGAAAATATCCGATTTTCTTTCCAAGTGTAGTTTATGCACAGATTTCGGGATTATATCATAATGGAATGGCTGTAAGGGACAATCGAAATTTGAAAAGTAGTTTCGAACGATGCTACAATGTTTATCATTCGCATTTAAATTTGAAAAATGAGAAATTTCTCTCTTTATGCTTCAATTCGGCTTTATACGTAAAAGTAATTCATCGATCTATAAAGTTTACTCTGAGAGATAAAAATATATTTCTCAAGCTTTTAAAGGAAAGAAAATGGTTATTGATTTTATCTTATTTAGCGTGAATTTTTCGGTAGTGTTCGGAAATAGAATTTCCACGAAAGAATTGTTTGTGTTTTGTCATTTTCCACCTGTTGCGTTTGATGAATATTTAGAACTTTTCCGTGTAGTAAACGAATATGCCAGCTCAAGGTTTCGGTGATCGATCAGTTTTGACAGTGCAATATCATTTTTCTTCAAGATAATTTCTATCTCAGTGTTTCTCACACTATGAGTCGCGAACCTACTGGTGAGTTGTCAAATCGATACGTGGTGGGTGGTGGGTCGCAACATCTTAAAGGTAATAGACAATTAATTTTTAAAAGTAAAAGTATCAAAAAAAAAAAAAATCCTTTATGTTTAACTGCATGTGTCGATTTTTTGCGTTTGAAATGAAGACAATTGGCAATTATTAATAAAGAATTAAATCCATCTCTGACACATTCAAATCCCATTTTTCGTTCCGAGGACGTATGATTTTATAAAGTGTCTGATTTATACACGGATATACCAGCACCAGTTTAAAAAAAAGTTTAAATGCAACGGAAAAAGAAATAAATTACTAAATGTTTTTCAATTTCAAGTGTTTCAAAATAGTGTTGACGTTTAAATTAAATGTGAGGGGTTTTATTTTTTTATTTACACAAGCGTTTTAAAACATTGGCGCATTGCTGTTTGATTAATTTGAAAGTAGAGATTTGACATCGTTTGAAAGGTTATTAAAAATAATAATAATAACTTTCATTATTAAAGTAGGCTTTTCTGAATTGAAGAGAGCAGTTTTGGCAATACAATTTCTTCATCTTCCGTGACCGATTCCTCCTCTTCTTCGTGCGACACAACTTTGAAATTTATTATATGTCTTTTACAATTTTTAACATATGACTGTGCGCGTGTGTGTATGTTTTTTTTAATCAATTTTAACAAGTATTGCTCCAAAAGCTTGATTTTATGAAACGCGATAATGATTTCATTAAAGGATGGTTTTAACAAGTTGTTGTAATGATTCTGCTCTTACAGATTTGATTTTTATAGGTGACTGATTTTGTAATCCAATGGTTTTATAAATGCCGGTTACTGAATTTAAATGACAAAAGAAAAAGTGGTCTTGTTTAAAAACGTTAAGAGGAAAGGGGTAGTTGCACCTGCAACCTCGCGTTTTTCTTTATATGTAATACACTGCTCGACATTGAAAATGCAACACCAAGAAGGAGTGTTCAGAAATTTATGCAAATTTTAGAGTAGACGTACATTACTGAGTCATGTAAATGATGTGAAATGTGCAGCTCTCCTACGCACGTGAAGTAAGATATAAGGGAAGGAACTTGCAGAATGTTCAATATTCGTGCCGTTATTTCTGACTGGAGAATTATCGAAGAAATTTTGTTTTTGTCTTGAAGGATACGTGTAACACGAGAGAATGCCAGGCCAAAGTCAACGAAGGCACTGCCAGCAGATAGACGATTTTACGAGGGGTATGGTGATCGGACTGAGAAGGGGAGGTTGGTCTGTACGTCAAATCGCAGCTGATACCTACATGGATGCGACAACGGTGCATCGGCTGTGCCGATGATGGTTGGAACAACGAAATGTGGCAAGATTGAGGGGTGCAGGGACATCCAGAGTGACGTCAGAACGCGTGGATCAACGCATCCACCGACAAGCTGTAGTAGACCCACAAGTCACTTGTTCCTCGATTCTGCAGCTGGTGTAAGGTACCCTGAATGTTCCCGTGTCAACCAAAACCATTTCCCGTCGCTTGGTCGCACGTGGTCTGCAATCACGGCGTCCGCTAAGACTGCCATTGACCCCACAACATAGACAGCAACGTTTAGTAGGGTGCCGGACTAGAGCGACGTGGATGACAGAATGGCGAAATGTCGTGTTCTCAGAAGAATCCCACTTCTGTTTATCCAGTGATAGTCGCCGCATACGTGTGTGGCGTCGACGTGGAGACAGATCTAATCCGGCAGTAACTGTGGAACGTCCCACCGCAAGACAACGTGGCATAATGGTTTGGGGCGCAATTGTGAAAATTCCTCATCACCTCTAGTTCGTATTCAGGACACTATGACGGCAACGATACTTGGATAATGTGCTGCGGCCGGTGGCAATCCCTTACCTTCAAGGGCCACCTAATGCAATTTTTCAGCAGGATAACGCCCGACCCCACAGTGCTCGCATCTGCCAACATGCTCTCCAAGGCACACAGATGCTTCCCTGGCCACCATACTCTCCAGACCTGTCACCAGTCGAACATGTGTGGGATGTTATTGGACGCCGTTTGCAGACTCTGTCCCTGCCTCGTTCAGAAGACGAACTGTGGCAAATGGTTGAAAGGGAATGGAGAGCCATCCATCCCTCTGGACACCATCAGCACCCTTATTGACTCTATGCCCAGACGTGTTTCTTCGTGTATCGCTGTCCGCGGTGGTCCTACATCCTACTGAGCCGATGCCGTTCTCGCTCTGTATTCTGCCTATCATTTTGAAATTAAGATCATTTATTATTCCTTGCTGTCTCTGTCTTTTTTCCGAATTTCATCACTTTCTGACCACTTTTTCTTGGTGTTGCATTTTCAATGTCGAGCAGTGTATTTAACTAGATTACGTTCATTAATTTTTTTTGCCTTCAGAAAAGTATTAATGGTTAGGTTGATGGAATGAACATCTAAACTTACGATAATTATATTATTTTGCTAATTTCAATGTTATAATGATGCGTTACATCCTTCCCCAGTATTACAATGTAATGTAGCTTGAAACTTCTGCGCATTTCTCTGTATAGTCCAATATAACGTAATCGTTAAATAAATAAATTAATTAAAAAAAAACTTATATAAATATTTGTTGCATAAAATTTTTTATAACTTGTTTCATTCTTTTATGTTTTAGATGACGGAAGCAACGGCACGTTAATGATTGGTAAGTTACATTCATTCATTTTTTTTTTTTTTTCATGAAAAGAAGATGTTTTAATATTCTGGCTTTTGTTATGCGAGTAAT
The DNA here is from genome assembly GCF_026930045.1 of Uloborus diversus. Taxonomy (NCBI): domain Eukaryota; kingdom Metazoa; phylum Arthropoda; class Arachnida; order Araneae; family Uloboridae; genus Uloborus; species Uloborus diversus. The sequence continues at coordinate 84,050,848 of NC_072732.1, read as the reverse complement.
TTTATTATTATTATGTACGTACTGGCGTAACCATCAACTCAGATACAAACAATTTAACGGGTAAATGTCTTTACCTATAAATTGAATTGATAATTATATTTTACTAATGATGATGACAATGGCAAAGAAACATCTTTAAACTTATTTGCACATTCGAAAAATTAGAGTTACCGGTTGTCTGTTGATTCACAGGCAATATCTTCTTTTAAAAATCAAATTTAGAGATATTTGTGTTCTTTTCTGCACAAAAATTTAATGCAAAAACCTATTTTAAGTACTTTATGTGTGATAAATAGCAACACTTTTTCGTTTTTCCAACACAAAGTGATACAATCTTTTGATTGTGGAGCCCGTATTTGTCTGATTTGTACCTTTATATTTGGAGTCTATATTAGTAACAAAGATAATAGAAAGGTCTTTGATCATAATATGACAAGCAACTAGGAAGCATTATGTTCACTTCCAAGGAGCTTATTATTAAAAGGTAGAGAATTAGTTCGATTTTTTTTTCTTTCTTTTTCGTAATGAATTGCACGATAACATGCTGTACGATTTCATGCAATGTTTAGAAACTATCCAATGGTTTTCATTTACTTCTTTCTGATTGCGCAAAGTAGTTAAAATAATGAATGAGTAAAAAAAAGATGTTGTTAAGACTTCATAATTTTCGACGGTAATGAATATTCTTAAGCTTAACGAACACGATTGGAACTAGCCAATGGAACTAACACCATTGCCCAACGCCATTACCAGTTACAGGGCATGTCAGGAAGGAGTTGAAACGCATATCCGAAACGCGAATGCAAATTTCATTTAACATTGTGCCTTTTTTCCGTTGAAATCATAATTTATACCTGATGAGTTGACTTACAGCTTGTTTACGTTGCAATAACGATGATTGGCGCTGTGCCTTTTTTAGTAAAATATACCTTATCCATTTTTAGAACTATTTAAAAAAATGTTTCAATGAAACGATTAAAGGAGAAAGGTTAACAAAAATGTTGGAAACTAAACTTAAGCAGCCAAATTGATTAGCGTTAATCTTAAATGATTTCGGTTCGAAATCTGAAACTCAAATTCAAAACATTGTGAAAACATTAATATTGATGACGTTTTCTCCCTGTTCTGACGTATTTTTCTAAGGTATTGTCACAGAACCACCATAATGAAATATTTCAATAATGGAAGTGCTTTTACAAAACTCGCATCTATATAACGCCTTCTGTTAAATTTTTCAACTAACGATGCATACTGAAGAAGAAACGACGACGACGACAGACAGACATTTCCTGCGAATGAATGCAAAATGTATTAAAAATTGAAACGTCCATGTTAGTTTGAGCCCATCCATTATCCCTAATTATCGGTAATGCCTTTTCCGATATTTTCCTTAATCGTTCCAAACTGGAATTAAAAATGGATGCATTCGTCATTGAAAAATAATTTATAAAGTATTAAAGTAATAGGCGTTCTTTTACGATTATAAATTTTGCTTTCTTAAAAAATAATGCATGCATTCCAAAATCGTTCTATTTGCGGGCAATATTGGCATCTCTTTCTCGGTTGCTTCCAAGTTAGGTTTGCCCCAACTATAGTACAAACATTGAAAAGAGATAAATGAACGGAGTGATGACTTTCAATTCCTGAAAGAAAAACCCATAAGTCACGGTGATGGATTTTAAAGGAAAGCATTGGAAGAGATCAGGTTTCTTTCTCTAGTATCATGCAAACCATTCGTCAACCATTCGTCGCTGTTGAGTCACGTGACTTGAGTTCTTTGCCCAAGTTTTTGCTATGATAATGATTGGACTTGCTCCGTGCATTTACGAGTACTAATTTCTGCTCTGAGAGTACAAATGATATAAGTAACTTCCATCTGTTTTGGGACAGTAGTTGGTAGTACTAGCCCTGGTAAGGACTGCTATGCAACACGATTTAGAAAAACTTATGAATGCAAGCCTACTTAGAGTTTGAACTTTGCACGCTTGCTTCATCTTGCTGCCTCTCGATTCAAAGAAAAATCAGCCCTTGCTTTCAATAGCTCCGTTCACATGGACCTTTTCTAACCCGGAAAAAAAACCTGCTTTAAACCGCACTCCGGTTATTTCCCGGGTAAATGTGGATCCTTCTTCCTCCTGCTTTCGACTAGAGTAAATGCGAAGTTTTTCTTACCCAGAATGCACTTGGCGAAGCGAATTTTTTTACTTAGTGAGTAAAACCGCTAAGGATGCCGGGGAAAACCGCTTTCTCGAGTATAGGATACAAGCTCTTTTTGCATGTAAACCGTGAATTTTCCAACTGGTTTCTTTTCGGAGGTACAAAGATCTCATGTGATCGCGGCTAATGTGTCTGAATGTTTTTTTTTTTTTGACATTTTATTTAGGAAATCATAATTTTTAATTGATCTTTCTGTTGCAGCAGATGCCATGGTGGCTACTGGCAGTTCGCTGTACATAGGCGTGGGATGTGCTTGTGCTGTGGTCGTCCTCATCACCATCGGAGCCGTTACCATGTACCTCAGAACGATGAAAGCCAGGAGGACGGATGTTATCCAGTAAGACAATTGTACAAAATTTATACCGTGAAGAGTAGCTTAAATTTTTGGGAGGGAGAATTCTCACTTTACCGAATGGAATTCTTAATTTTGCAGAAAGATAAAATATGGGTATGCTCACTAACGTACATCTAAAGAAAACGGACATTCGGGCTTTTTAAATTTTCCATATTGCTATTATGTCTCCAAATTTTCCGAAACGTCGAACAAGTTTGCCGAATGAGGGCATTTCAGCGGGGGGGGGGGGAGATCGCAGTGACCAAGTGACCTCCTGTCGGTATGCCCTTGACTGTAAAACACCTTTTGTACATTTCTCATTTAAGTGTCTTTTACAGATGTGACGTTTTCCCTTTGTGCCAACTCAGTGCTATTTATTCTAATAGATAAATATCTCTTTTATGCGTTTGCTTAAACTTGGTGAAATGCAGTTGAATTACTATGTTGGGTTTTGAAAATTTTGCTGTCCCAAGCATCCAAGTGTTTTTTCAGAAACGGAAATGGGTGAAGACAAAGTAGCACATGAGATACATCCGTCACTGGGACAAAGAAAAAATGTTTTTGGGAATATCCAAAATTTGATCGCGTTACAAAAAAAAAAAATCGCATCCTTCATAAAGTTCATGCAATCAAATGAGGATCTAACACATTTGGGGTACTTGTAATGTGTATTGTGCAACAACTGATACGTCTGTTTTCATGGAGTTCTCCATCACATTAGCATTTTAAAAGCATTATAGCTTAAGCCGTACTTGCATGTGCAGAAGTTTTAGCGCAAGTTTTCTAAATAATGGTTGTTTGAAGCTTTGTTTTATTATTATTATTAATTTTATTATTATTATTATTTATTTTATTATTATTTATTTTACTATTATTTATTTTATAATTGTTGTTATTAGTATTATTTATTATTGTTATTATTATTTTTCTTATTATTATTACAAATTATAATCATTGCTTCATATGAAAGCTGAGAACTCGTTTAGCATTTGTAAAAATTATTTTTACCAGCTAATAAATTCTTTGCTCCCTACTTTTAATAATTAACCCTTTCGTTTGAATTTTATCGAAGAAGAATTGTAAAAAAATATTTTTTAAACACGCAAACTAATTAATATTAATAAATAAATGTAAAAAAAAACTTGCTCTTTTAAAGTCAAATAAATACATTGCACTTTTGTTTTAAATACATCTTCATCTTCATTCATGTGCTTTTGAGTCATCAGCCAATGCACAGAAAAATATTTATAAGGAAAATTTCCCCCTCTTGATTGAAAATGCAGACGGTGAAGAAAAAAAAAAGGAATCTGAAAAATGAATAAGTTTTATGTTTTCTCACAAGCTGCTTATTTTATATACATATCCACGTTTCCGATCTTTTAATAACGAATCACGGCTAGTCAAACATGTTTGCCGGTGGTATTAAACTGCAAAGCCACGGCTGAATTCAACAGGTGGAGAAGAAAACCCCGTCACTCATTCTGATTTTATCTCATTTTCAGAAACATTTAACCTGCTAACCTATTATGTGGAGAAAATTTGGCATTTTAGCTCTCTGTTGGCTCCTTTATTAAGTTGTCTTTATCGTTGTCAAAAGAGTTAAACCGAAAATTTCAGTTTATAATTTATGAAATTGTTTTTAAGTGCTCAAAGCATTTCTGAGAGTATTATTATTGATAAAAAATTTTTGAAAAAAATGCAAACTCATTCCTCAGGTTGGGTATTCTAAAGGAAAGTCGCCATTTTGTCCTGCACGTAGTAGCTATTATATGTCACTAAAAAAAACCCTTCAAAAGGTTCTTTAGAATTTTTTGAAGCTGTGCTTCTTACGGGACGTTGTGCGGTCTGGATGAACGAGAGGGGGGGGGGGGATGATGACTTTTTGCGTAGAACTTTGTTTGCATAGCATCATTTAACTATTTCTCCGTCGCGCAATCAACTGTAAAATTTAATTACATGAGCAAATTTTTATCAGTACGTTTTGTAAACCAGTTTTCATGTCAATGGTATAAAAATTGGTCATTCCCGTCAATTTCTCATGGTTAAATTACAAAAACGAAAAGAAAAAAGCTTATATATGAATGCTTAATGACTAGATCATAAACTCTTCGTACACAATCTTGATTACTTATCGGAACTGTCGATTTTTCATTGTCAGGTATTTTCTTACATTTTGTACATTTCCAAAGAAGTACTTGTGCTATCAATTGCAAAAGATTGTTCTTTAACTCTCTTATTTAATTCATTTCACCTTATTTTAATAGTTTTTTAAATTGTATTGTTCTGTTTATTTGTTTATTTACTCACAATTAAAAAATGATTCTTCATAAAGGGTCTTTTTTTCTGAAAAATAAGAAACATTAAATAGCTTTTTGATCTTTGGGGTTGTTAAAAAAGTGGTTCCAGGCCCTTCCTTTATTTATTTATTTTTTTCTTTAGCTGCTAACATGCATTCGTGTCTTCATGAAAATTCAAGCCATTTCCATGAATACAAAAATATCCATTTCAGAAAGAGGGTAAAAAAAATGCAACTCTTTTGACAGTTGTTTTGAATGGTTGCAGCGTTTGTTTGTCGGACCTGACATGCTGCCACCCTTTATTGCCAAAGCGGAAGTCAATAACGTCCGTTCCGAAATGCACTAATTTGCTAGATCAAAATGAATGTTTGTGCGTTGTTTCTCATTAGATGTGACGTCTCCGAAGCAATAAGTATTTCCTTTAATTCTAGGAATGCATGATATTGAGATTTCCTGCAAAAGATTCAATCTTCTTGTTCCAAAAGAGAACAGAATAGTAGTGAGTAGCATAAGCAATACTGATGAAAATAAGAATGATATCTTCCGTCCTTTGTTTTATATCTATTCCTTATTTTAGTGTGATAAAAAAACAATAAAAGTACAAAACCACTTATATTGTTTCACTTAAAGAATTTTTATGTTTTTCACAAGAAAACTCCAAGGCCTATAAGTGTCTGCATATTTTTGGGAAGAGATAAAAGTGAATAAAAGTCCAGCATGTTTACAAGAAGAATAGCTTATAGTTATTATATACATATACATATATTATTTTATAATTTTCATTGAACAAAACCTATGGTTTCTTTATTTGAATTCTTGAATTGTTTAAGTTCTCACCGGCTTTGGCCCAATTATGATTTGGGTATTTTCTTAGTTCATGTTCCATTATAAAATTTGATACAGATAGTATTAAAAACAAAAATGTAAAGTTGATATATGAAAAGTATTACATAACACGCATTTTGACATATTCATTGTAGCAATCACATAGCATATATGACCATCTTCCTTAGCTAACGCGTGTGTGAAACCAGAGAGGGAGAGGAAACAGTAAACCAAGATATGGGAAGCAAAAATTAAATATTAAATATTTATCATTAATGTAACCCACTAGCGTGCCAGATTTTCCTTCTGGATGGTTTTTTTTTTTTTTGGCGATCAAAACAGTCCCTGCATGTGCAAAAACTACTATATTAAAGATTGACAATGATGTTAAAACCAATGTCTTTGTGTTTGGGGGGTACCCTCAAAACTTCCCTTTGCTTTGCCACTGATGTAGAATAAAGAATAAAACAACGAAAAAACGTTTACCAGTCAGTCAGCTTCTTTGTAATATATCGATCATATCTTCAGAAATTAGTATCACACTTCACTTTACCCCTCCCCTTTCCTTGTCATATGTTACTCTACTTGCCATAAACATATTCAAAAAAAAAAAGTGATGTCACAATTCTTGTTACGCCCTCCCTCCTTCACGTCACAAACTGTCACAATTTCACGACCCCCCCCCCCCTCTTATAAAATGTGACATCAGTTGTGGACAAGGGTGTGCACAGAAATTCTGGGGCCCGGCACAAATGACTTTTAAGGTCTTCCTTTATATTGTTTACCCCTACGTCCCTGCATATTTCACCCCCGTTTTTAAAAATCTCGCGCCCCTTTCAAGATAGGGCCTGGGCTAACAGGTGGCCTTTACTTTCTCTCCCCCCTCCACCCCCGTGCACGCCCCTGGTTGTGGACAGCTCCTATGAAGATTGGTAGAGATGACACAGTGCATTTGCAACAGTAATTACTCCATTTCACGAGACAGTGCAAATACGTATGCACAAGATAAACGGGAGAGGGCGAGAGAGACTTCTTGCTACTTGCTGCTCAGTTTCCAATTTTTCAGATAGGTACAATTTGCGGAGGTGCCCTGCTTGCGCTGTATCGTAACTGGTTCCGAAAGTGGCGAAGCATTCTGCCACACCCCTCCAACCTTTCCACTTTAAGCGCCATCCATCTAACTCTTGTTAAGCAACTACCTTGCCCTTTCGGCTGACCAGGCTGTCTCTCTCTTTACCTTTATTTATTTTTCTTTTCTTACTTTTCGCTGCTGCTTGCTGGTGCTTCTTCGAGTATCTGTAGATTCAGCAGCCACCTGTGAGCTTAACCTGCTTGGAGGAGGAGGCTCTGTCTGACGTTTCCCCTCACTTTTCCTTCCCATTTGACCTCAGTATTTATTTCCTTCCAAAATAGATGCGATGGTGAATCAACAGTGTTTTTATTTTCTTTGACTGCAGAGACTGCAGATTGATTTTAGAAAAGTTCTTACTCATTGATTGTAATTTCTTGTGGTTTTCTTTATACAATAGTTTGTGGTAAGAATGTTGGCAAATGCGGTTCATCATGCAATTCTGATGTCAATACGACAAAATACTTTTTATGTCTGAGAAGGAAGGAAGTGCGTTCGGTCAAACTTTAAACTCATTTCAAACACAACCGGCATTTTAATCTTTCAAAATTGGCAGCAACTCAATTTGCAATTCAGACAAATCCTTACCTGCTTGGCTACTTTTGCAGATTTTAAGATTTCCATAATGTTATCTGCTCTGGTCTTATTATTTCGTGCTAAAGTTTCAATGATCAGTAGAGCATTTTTCTTTTATTTACTTATTTTCAATCGTAGTTGATTGACAGTCGTGATATTTTGATTACAATCTGGCTAATTTCGATTTTGATTACATCAGAATTTTGCAATTATGATTATAATTGCACAAAAAACGCAATCAGTAACTACGAATTACGGCTTCGTAATCGTGATTGCTACAAGCTTGCATGAAGCTGTTTTTCATTGCTTAGATAATGCTTCTTCTCTAGCCAATTTATTTATTTGTGTGCGGGTGTGAGTGTGCTTGTGCAATGTACATCTGCTATGATATGTTACTTCACTCCCCCCCCCCACCAAAATAGACGCGTTCATTTAACTCCTTAATTTGCTGAACCTCCTTGACTGCGGAAATCAGCCAATGCTTCAGAAACAGCAAGATGAACATGAATATAAGAAACCAAGCTACGCTGTACGATGCATCAAAACAATTCTTTGTTTGAAACAGCGTTATGCTGTACGAGAACGACAAGGATCAACATTTACTATCTGGTTTTTCGTGCCATTATACATGAACCTCGATAGCAAAATTTGCTATCGTCAACACTATACTTAGATATATATTCCATAGAATAACTTGTATTTATTCACCCACAAAAAAATAAACCTCTCAGGTCTGAAATCGTTTAACATTGCTTTTTTTATCCACTTAGTATTTTCACCTAAACCAGGCACTTTTTCTCAAAATTTATAATTTTGTTTATGGTTATATCTATCTCTTTTTCCACGTACTACCATTTTATATCAATTTACATTGATAGCTTTAACCCCTAATTTTCAATTGATTTTCTAATTTATTTCTCTTTCAATTTATTTTTTGCTGAAAAATTGTTAGGATTATCTGTGTCCTTCCTCGAGTACTTCTTCTTTTTTTTTTTTTTTTATTACATAACTTCCTAAATAAGTGAAAGAAATAATTATTGTGTAATTACTCTTCCCCAAAAAACTAATGCACGGTGGAAAAAAAACTCGAAATTATGAAGGTCCAGGATTCTGAAGATGCCCCCATGCAGTCCCTAACTCGTAACATAACGTACTGACGTTATGTTACGAGTTAAGAGTATATCAAAACATTTTCATTCCTTTTAACATGCGACCGTAAAAGATTTTCTCCCTAGCCAAACATATTACTGTCTTCCTATAAATCTTGCACTTTTTCCTTGTCTCGCCTCTCTTTAAAATAATAATAATAAAATAAGAGGAGTGTATAAAAAGAGGAGGCACAAATAAAATAAAAATAAAGGAAAAAGACAGGACCTGTTTCGCTGTTTCTCTCCCGCTGTGTTTTCATTTAAGAGCCAAAACGTTTTCGGACGCCCTGCGGATTTGCTTATCAGTGCACATCACTCATTTGTCTGCGCCCCCGCTCTGCGGATCACGTGGGATCGTTTCAAAATTAAGACAGATGTAATTTCGAACTCGTGTTCTTACAAACGGATCTCTTCAAAATTTATACTTTTCAATCAAGGCTTTAGATTTATTGGTTCTTGTTTCTTTACTAAATCAATTAATTCTGTCTCTGCGATTTATTATTTCTTTTGCTTTTTCTGTCTCTTTTTTTTTCTCTTCACGTAAAAGCTACATAAATTTTCAAGGTAAATTAAATCAGGGCTGTGGAGTCGGAACATATATATAAAGGACCGACTCCGACTTCGGGAATTTCAGAGCCTTCGACTCCGACTCCTTTTACACCAAAATCAGTCTGACTCCGACTCCGTAAGTATTGGCAGAGTGGTGGATTTTGTGGAAAAATGACGACTCGGACTCTTGCAATTTTTGGCCTTCGACTCCCGACTCAGACTTCTTTACTCCAAAATCAGTCAGATTTCGACTCCGACTCCGCAGCCCGAATTGAATGCATGAATAAAGTTGAGGCGGTGAGAAGCAGAGGGATGTTTATGTCAAGATTAAAAATTTGGAGATAACCAGTACAAATGGTAGGTGAACCATTCCTTTGTCTCGGGGAAAGAGAAAGTACTAGTAACCCTGGTAAATGCTGCTATACAGCGCGGTTTAGCAAAAAATGTCAATAGAAGCCTACCTAGGACCGGAACTTCAAACGCGTTTAATTCAAAACTTGAAAATATCCACTTACATCCCTTTGCTCCTCACTGCCTCAATTTATGAAAACAAGAGGAGGTATTCCATTATTCCATATGTTAGGGCTCATTTCCCCGCCAATTTATTTCATTTGCTTCTTCTCAAAGAAATTTTTCTGTTTGGGTATTGGTTAGTCCAGAATAGTAAAACAACTAGCAGACCTTTCCAATATCTGCTTTAGCTTTAACTGGCTACTTCGAGCCGGGACAATATTAGGAAGGGCGGCAGATCCAGTCGGAAGAGGGGGGGGGGGGGGGGTCATGAGTGTTTTTTTTTTTTTTTTTTTTTTTTGCCACAAATAGGGGTTCTTTGCGAATCTTTTGAAAAAAAGGTCTGCTAGGCAACGTCTTTTCAACATCTCCAGAGTCCCCAAATTACCGGATCTTTTCAAGATAAGCTAGCCAATTTTTTGTGGAAGTTCACTTTAAAGCGAATCAATAAAATAAGTAAATAAAATAATAATGAGTAAAGCTACCAATTTGAATTTCACAGCAGCTGTGAAATAATTGTATTTCACAGCAATCATTACAAGTTATATCGACAAGTCATTCCCACTAGATCAATTCTCAACAGTATCTTTCAGATATATTTTCGAAATTGAGGAGGAAGTCAAGTATCTTTCATTTTATTTTCAAACACTTAGTTTATTTGCGAATAAAGTTTGAACGGAAGCAATTTCGTACTTAGCCAAAGAAAGAAAAGATACTTATTTTGCTAAATTATTACCGGAGCTTTGAGTTTTACGAATAGAATTTTTAACTGTGCCGGAAGGAATTCTGTGAATTGCCTTAGAATATATATTTTGAGTCAGCAAAAAGCCGAAAAAATGCTAGAAAGAAATAAATGGCGGAAGACAATATTTATATCCCCAGAAAGAATAGGCATCATGGGAGGTGAGAAGAAACTAATAGAAACGAAAATAAGAAGGGATATATTTTTCTGTTTTCTTGGGGTTTTTTCCACGCTGAAAAATATATTTAAACTTAAATTGAAAAGAAAAAAGTCAACTATTTTTGTCTAATAAATATTTGTGGGAAAATATTTCAATTGCAGTAAAATGTTATGCAACTGGGATGTTTCACATAAAAATTCTAACAACGAAAAATTTCTGTATAAAATGTAACAAATCCCACTTACTGTGGTGAGACTACGTTTGCAGGTTGAGAACACAGAATTCTTCGTTTAGAAATACATAATAGCGTAAAGTTTTATGCACATCCCATAAAATGCTCAATTGGTTGAAAAAATTTTCATTACACCGATATCGTTTTTTCTAAAGTACAGTTAAACTCTTTCTATCCGTAACGCTTTCAAAATTTTAGAAATGCAATACAATAAAACCTGTTCAGCTGAACGCGTTTGCCAAGTGCGGATCTTATATCATACCGTAAAACAGGGAAACATTGCTCCTCTAGGGATAACATTGCTCCAAAAAGTGTAAAAGTATTTTTACTGATTTTCGAGGACTTCAGTGACAAAGTGGTTGACAATGCGGAATTTCTTTCAATTAGGTAGACAATAACAATAAACAGGTGGGCAAGTTGCCAATTCGAGACCGAAAATCAGTAAAAAAAAAAAAAACCTTTTGCACTTTTTGAAGCAAGGTTATCCCTAGAGGAGCAATGTTCCCCCCGTTTTACGGTACTTATAAACCTTAATAAGTTGACCACAAATACTGCATCGCACGTAGTCAACTGATTATAAAAATACATATTTATTCAGATAATTTAAGTTCTACTACATGAATTAAATATAAATCTATTAACATCGGTATTTTCGATATTTAAACTGTACATTTCTATCCCTATACATATTTTCAAGATAACAGTTCTTGTCAAAAATAAACTTTTGTGTTAAAAAGTACAGTAACCGCTCGTTATATCTCGCTTCTCGAGAGACAAAAAAAAAAAAAAAAAAAAAAAAAAAACGCTTTATAACCGAGATTATAAAAAGTAACTATTCAATTAATGCAAAAATTAATCATATGTGCACTTTCAAAAAATTTTTGTTTGTGTTCAAATAAGGATGATTTTTTTAAATAAAACTAAATAAAATTTGTCTACCAATTTTTCTCTTAAACTGAGAAAAAATAATTAGATATTTTTATCGTTTTATGTTGGAATACGAATCTAAAGTTGCAGCTTAAACTGCAGCGATATAAGTCTATGGAAAATATGCCAGTTAATTGATCCCCCCCCCCCCCAAAAAAAAAAAAAAAATAAATAAATCTTATAAATATAGCGTTTTTTTTTCTGTTATGTCAAATGTTCAACATTTAAAAAAACTTTAATTTTTCTGGAGGCAAAAGCGTGGTATATCCAAATGAGCGATATAACGAGACGCAATGCAACGAAGGGTAACTGGTAAATGTAAGGTAAGGTAAGGGGTAAGGTAAATGTGTTTACTGTAAAACACATTTTACTATTCGTTTGATAGGAGAATTGAAGAAAACTTATATTTCCTAGTCAACTACAGTACCCGATAATTTGACCTTAACTAGAAAAATATTGTCCTCCGATGTTACAAATTAAATTTCTTTCTGACAGAAAAATTAAATCTTACGGTTATTAATGTAAGGTACAGCAATAAAAGAACTCCTTCAATCAATTTTAATGTAGTTGTAATTTTCCATATGATTTTGTGTTTTCCATTATCAAGCCCAATTTTATTCTTTTCTTTTTGCAGTTATGGCGGCAGTTCCCCAGCTCTTTCAACCACAACTCAGGGGCACACGTTTCTACGACCCGACACGCCGAACCATGCCAGCAGCGCAGGCAGTGAGTAGACATATTTTGAACATTTATGTTGTTGATCTTCAACATTTGCTTACAGTTCATGACAGTAACAACGAAGAAAATTGGAATGATAAGTTTTATGCAATGGGGAGAGAAATTCTTTGATTCTACGGGTTTCTTAAAGATATACTTCAGTGAAGAACTCTTCTTTCTGTTTTGCATCAAGTGCATTGAAATTTTGTAAATTTTACACTATTTTACTTTTTGACTAATGCTGAATCTTCAAAACAAGTAAGTTAAGTATATAAACTGATCGTCAAAATAAGTAACAAATACTGTGTCATCAAATAATAATTGATGTTTAGATTATAATTTATAAAAGGTCAGCAATGGTGAATGGTTTATAAAGGTCCCCAATAATTACAGTATATCTTTAAACATAATTCTTTAAAATAAAAAAAAAAGCTTAGTGCAAAATCTTAGTGCAAGTATGTTTATCTAATGCTCTATAACTAGTGTTATAGAGCATAATATTCCGGCGATAATTGTTTCTGTATTTAGAACTCAGTAGCGATGTTTCAAATGCTGAATCAACAGTAGTTGCAGTGTTTAAAATGATTGTTTTTAAAAAAATATTTCCAGTGTTTATTTTTTTTTCCCTTTAATTTTATTTTTTAGAATAGCATTTCGGAAAATCCAAAAAAAAAAAAAAAAAAAAAAAAAAAAGAATGAAAGAAAGGGAGAAAAATAAAACAAGCATTATTTTGAACTTGCGAAACGATTACTATTCCTATCCTATTCCTATTCAGAGTCACAACTGACTACAACTGTATTTATGTCGAGGACTGCATACTAAGTGCCTTGCCTCCATTATTTTATATACCGATAGATGGCAGCACCATCAGCGGATCGAACAGTTAATGAGAATTTAGAACTAGTTCAGGAGATAATAGCTACCTGGTACTAGCACCCCCAGAGGTAGAAACGATACCCCCAGAGGTATCTTTTCACTTGGAGGACATTGATACCACGAGCATATTTAACGTCGCCCAGTCCCCTTTAATGACGACGGTGGGTCTTCGACCATCGAGGTTCGAACCCAGGACCCTCCGACCCCGAATCCGACACTCTACCGATCGTGCTACCACGGCCCGCGAAACGATTACAATAACATTTTAAAAGAAACTTTTTAATTAGATGTAAAACTCATTTTGAGTGAAGGGTTCAAAAGTTTTAGCTAGTTCCTAACTTCATGGAGGAGGGGAAAAAAAATGTTTTCTTGTAACTTTTATTTCTTGTGAAGAACCAACTTTCTTTGAGTCCAAACTGCTATGTATGCAACAACATGCATTTTGCCACTCTACTTATGTTGGTCACATAAGTATTTAGGCGTTATAATAACTTTTTTAATCTGCACAAAGTTAGAGTTTATTGTAAATATGATGATGATTTAAAGATATTTCCTTCTCAGGAAACTGTATTTGGCGCATTAACTCTTTCATTGTCTGTAATAGCTGAAAAAGTTATGCCGAATTAAGGTAAAAGCTCCGCTTGCAAAAAAAATCAATGATAATCGTCTTTTCTTTTTTACAAGTCTTTTTTTTTGCTTCATTACAGAGTGTGAACACGAATATCAAGCTGTGAATGCAGGCCCTCTAGGCACAAACCCCCGATTTTGTTGTTAAATTAGAAACATTTCTGGAGAACCCTGGATTTGTAAAATAAAAATAATAAAACGAGCTGATGTGTGCATCACATGACTTCCTTTTACTCGAATTTAATGTCATTTCCCCATTAGTGGCAATTTTAATGTGATGCAATAGTTTACTCTCTAAATATCACCAACAGTGGCCAAATTGAAACAGATTTTTTAAAAAAAAATCGCCAAATTTGTCGCCAAGTTGGCGACCAAAAGACCGGCGATATATCGCCAAGTCTTCGTCATATTATAACACCACTTCAGTTTGCATCAAAATTAACAATGATTTCCCCCTAAAAAGGGGTAAAAGACCCCTTTAGAAACACTCGAATGCAACCAACAGGGGAGGTGCACAACTAGGCCCTACTAGGAGTCTACGTACCAAATTTCAACTTTCTAGGACTTACCGTTTTTGAGTTATGCGACATACATACGCACATATGCACATATATACAGACGTCACGAAAAAACTCGTTGTAATTAACTCGGAATCGTCATTATGGATATTTCGCGTGTGAATACGTTCTTAGGCACTTATCCACGTGGGGTCGAGTCGAAAAAAAAAAACTCAATATTCATTCGGGGGTGAGTAAAATGGAAATTAGATCGATTTTTGAGTGAAATTTTACAATACTTCCTTTTTTAAGACCAAAAATCTGAAGCCCCTATCATGAAACTCAAGTTTTGATACTGAATGATTTCACTTCTGAAGCGAGAAGTAGAAAGATAACGCTTATAGCTTCTTTAAGTTGTCACATCCATATTGCCTTTTTTTTTTTTTGTTTAAAGTAATGAACGACTAGACATAAAAGTTGAAAATCTGTAAAAACAACTAAAATTCTAATCTTATCTTGTGTCATTTCTAAAAGTACTGTTGACCTAAAATTACATTTTTCCATCTAATGAACGTGCTGATACAGTTTTTATAATAGTTTTCTGCACGACATTCAACGTTTACATTGCACTAATTGTTCTTCCAACGACATTGTTCGTGATTATTTCTAAAGTTTTGCTCATTTCAAAGCAATTTGTTCTGGGCACATTTGAATGACACCTATGCTTCATTGAATGCTTGTTGTTTTCTCCAATCATAACGAAATGAAAATCGGATTCTGCCTCGGGTTATCGATGCCCAATTCCCACATCCACTCGGTATAAGAGATCGAATTTCAACGAGTTGTAATTTAAGATATGTTGTAATTTGAGGCAGCAGATGCTACTTGAATTATTCGTTTTTAGACGAAATTTAATGCCAGGATTTCCCAGAACGATGATTTATTTTCATCGCCAAAATGACTTTTTGACGTTTACTAAGAAATAACGGCATTATTTTACCTTTTCTAATTGCAGTTCTTCAAAGGTTTTCCTATCTATTTTGTGATGGATTCTCTTCATTTTATTTTTCTTCTTTTTTGGCATGAACAATTAACGAGAAATCTGTTAAAGGATTTTTTTTTTTTTTTGTAAAATAGGATTGAAATGTATGTGAAAAAAATTGATTTCGTGTTCCTTGTAGTAAACCAGGTCACTGCAGATTGAAGTGAAAAAAAAAAAAAAAAACCCTCTTTGGTGTTGTACTATGAGATAAAAGTCACGGGGTAGGGGGATCAGAATCTACTGTTCAATATTTTGCAATGATGTACGGAATTTCAATGGAGAATAAGGGGCCATTTTTCTAATGTTCACTATAATGTAGTGTGTGACTTTAAAATAAATAATAATAATAACAACATGTTGCTCAGACCTCTTGAAAATTTGTTCATGTCAGATTATCTTATTATTGTCATGTTTTTGTCTTCGGAAAAAAAAAGAAAAAGCCGCATAGAAGTTATTAGATCGATTATAATGATTGCTTAATTTCGTATACGAATTTATCATTAATGTCTAATTTAAATTCTACTTGAACAAGCATTATACCTCTAACTCGCATTCCTCATGCACCTCACGTTACTAGTATGTAGAAGATAGTTGGAAGTGATTGGGACATCCCGCTGGAAACTTTCTCTTCGGGAGGAAAAAAGTAAACACAGAAATGAAAATAAAAATAAATAATATTGACAAG
This sequence comes from Uloborus diversus, assembly GCF_026930045.1. Classification (NCBI taxonomy): domain Eukaryota; kingdom Metazoa; phylum Arthropoda; class Arachnida; order Araneae; family Uloboridae; genus Uloborus; species Uloborus diversus. Next base: position 84,034,757 of record NC_072732.1, on the reverse strand, counting down.
TCCCGGACTCTCTCCAAGGGCAAACCAATAACTCACGAGAACTTTTTGACCTTCCTGATGTTTGGAAGAATATTTCATGCGACAAGCGGAAAGTTGGCAGTCGATTGGGAGAAGTCGAATGGGGGGAACTGACGCTTTTGGGCTGCACTTGAAGGATTTCTTTCCTTTTCCCAGAAGAAATACTGAATCTCACTGGAAGCTGTAACTTTTATTCGCCCTTTTAAACAGGTGCCATCTTTGATTTGATCAGTTTTTGCAATTGCCGGCCCTCTGTTACATTTGCTGGTAGGAAGTTTTTACGAGAATAATTCTTTCTGTGGTAGATTCTAAATCCTACTAATTTTGTGCTAAAATTACCTTTTGAATTCTATTTAATCTTAAAGATAAATGGCTAATAAAGTTACTCCACCAGTGAAAGTTGGTTTTGCTTGAAAGATTACTTTTGCATTGGTAAGTGAAACTGACAATTAGAACCTACTGTGAGGTTACATTAAATACTTCAGTGTTAAATGTAGTTAAACTTCGTGTTGAATGAATTATGTAATGATATTTTTTCTGAAGAATGAAAGACCAAAAAAAAAAAAAGAAAGAAAGAAAAGGAATTATAAGGCACAAAGTACAGAATATGATCAATGATTACTAACACTTTCTCATCTACCAAATATTAAAGGGAAAATAAAGTAGAGTTGAGCATTGCTCAACATTGGAGTTCCAAGCAAATAGTTAATATTAATTTATGTTTGAATAGAAATAGTACTTACTTGCCTCGCATCTTGCTTTTTTTGAGAAGGTCCCCACAAATGTGTAAAATCTGTCCAAGTTAATGATGCAGTTTTTGTTATTTTCCTTTCTCAAGTTTAGCATTCATTATTTATGGCTTTTTCTCGTTTAGTTGTCCTACACATGTTGTTTTTTGTCACTTTATTACAGATTTTGAATAAGTTTTAATCCCTAAGTTTCTTCAATCATTGAGTTAAACTTATAGAAATATTTTGTTCCGATTCAGTTTAATTGTTTTCGTTATTTGTCCTATTTCTACATAATGGAGGAAGGTTTTTGTTGCCACTCCAATTATGAAAATTTAACTTCGAATCTTTTCCTTACAGCACTGGTTTTCTTCAACGCACTAATTACTGTTTAAAAAATCGAGAGTGAAGTGGTGTAAAAGAAAAAATCGAAATAGTATTATGTAAATGGTTGATATTCCATCAAATTGCATAACATTCGCTGAAATACTTTGTTTTTCATAAGTAAAGTTGAAAAGTAATAGAAAACTAATGAATTCCCTTCGCAGGTTTAATGTTGCAATCTTTAACCAGCATAAATTCGTAAAAATATATCTGATCTGTGAAATCATTTACAAACCATAGCATTCATTATAAAAAAGGTTCTTAAACAAAAGCAATTTGTTTCTTTCCGAAAGTACCGTCATTTACCGTACCGTTGAGCCATATTGGTTAACTTGGCGTCACTTCATATATATATCTGTGAAATTAGTATATTTGATTTTAAAGCAAGATGGGGGGGGGGGGGGGGTGGAGAGAAGGCCCAGTATGACGTTAGGGGACTCAGATTATCTCCTTAGAAAACTTTTCGAAATTAAAGGCCTAAATGGGCAATTTTAGGCTATGTTTGATCTTGGTTACTGTAGGGGAAAGCGAAAGGGTTCGGGAGCTCTCCCCCTAATTTTTTCAGTATTTAGGCACTGAAAACTCAGTTTTAAACTATTTTTCGTGACGGGATGTTACGGGAAGGGATGGGAGATTCGGAGATTTTACGTTCTAAAAATATTTTAAACCTAACTTGAACAATGTTAAGCAACGGAAAAGGGGATTTATTGAAACTGAGGTCCAAAAGACGCAAATTTAAGCTGTTTGATCAATTTAAGGAAGAAGGGATATCTTAACAACTTTAATTCAAAAATGTTTGAAATTGAAACGGTATAAATGAAATTTTAACTTAACTTTGGTAACATTAGGTAGAGATTTAGAATGGAGGTCTGCCCTGATATTTTCCAAAATTAACGGCTTAAATTTTCAATTTTAAGATTTATTTGTTCTCGTCAAGGCACGACTTGACGCCCAAGTTACAGGCTTCGACTTAACCACCTCCGGATCCATCAATGCATTCCACGGGAAAAAATTGAAATTTTCTGCCCCTAAAAACTGCCGCCCTATGGATGGTACAGGTCGCCTGTTCCAGGAACTGGGCCTCTACCAACGAATACAATAAAATATTAGACTATGAGTGAGACAGAAATTGTGGCTTCAAGTTTCCCTGAATTTCTGTAGAACTTTTCTAAAAAAATTAATAAAAATCTTCATTTTTCAGAAAAAAAAAAAAAAAAATCCCGGGAGAACAGTGTTTCATTAAGATTTTTGAATTCATGTAAAAGTATAATAAAAACCAAATTATTGTTATTTGAAAGAGGGGGTCCTAAGGGGTATTTATGAAAAATCGCTTTCGAGAGAAATTCTTATGCGGCGGCTGAGGAAGTTGTCCGTTTCTTGGTCTCCTGTTCCTTCTGCTCTGGTTCAGAGTGTCGAGACTTTTTCTCTTTTTAAACGTTTTATTTATTCAGTTGTTTGACCTTTTTGTATGTGTGTGTGTGTGTGTGTGTGTGTTTCTTCTCTATTCGTTGTTAATTGTTTGTATGTTGTGCTCATTTTATTTTGTGTATTTTGTACTGTTGTGCCTCTTACCTTCGGGCCCTATGTGATACTATGTGGTGCATAGGGAGTTTCTTTTTGTGTCTAATAATAGAAAAAAAAAAAAAGAAAAAAAAAAGTCTCATTTGAGGCAGTGAGAAGCAAAGGGGTGTAAGTGGCAATAAAAATTTCGAGATAACGAATACAAATAGGGGGAACCTCTTTTATGTCTTAGGGAAAAAGATAGTACTAGTGACCCTGGTAAGGTGCTGCTGCACAGCAGGGGGGATCGAGAAATTTTTGTGAGGGGGGGGGTCAAGTTCCAGTGGCCAACGTGTTAGCCCTTGTTTAATCAGGGATGCCAGTTCCCTTCAAGGCTGATGTCACACCCCCTCATATGCTAAAAAGTAGCCCCCCCCCCTTCCGCCGCTAAATTTTTTAATGACGCAACTTGCGCCATAAATCATGTTTCCTCAAATTTTCATAAAAAAACGTCTCTTAAAGGAAGGCAGGCTGGTCAGTGGTCACGTTAACCTAAGCTCTTAGTATATTAGATTACAACTTATTAAATAGTTGCGAACAGCACGCATAAGACACACACACCATGTTGTTAAGGGGAACAGTGCTTTAAAGAAACATTAGCTCATTGTTGCTCATTATAGATGATTGTTTTTTTTCGAAATGAAAAGAAATTTCAAAAGAACAAGAGTTCTGTAAGCGTAACCAGTCAATCCTTTGAATTATGGCGTGCTGAGAAGAAATGCGTTTACAGAATCATGGGGGGGGGGGGGGGGGGGGGAAAGGTGAACATTGATTTCAAGTTCAATTTTTTCGGATCTGAAAAATTGAAGTTTAATAATAATCATAATAAAATTCTTCTCACAGGGGGGTCCGCTGACCCTTTGACCCTCCCCTGAATCCGCCCTTGCTGCACAGCATGATTTAGAAAAACTTTTCAATGAAAGCCTATCAAGAACACCTTATCTTTAAACGCGTTTTACTCGAAACTTGAAAATTTCCACTTACATCCCTTTGCTTCTCACTGCATCATTTGATGAAAAATTGATTCTTTTTTTTTTTTTCTTTTTCGTTTGGTTTAATCAGTGCGTATTCTTGAATCACTTAACTATCCGTTAATTTTTTTTTCTACTCAAACTCGTCAAACTAGTCTCATAGCAGACATTAATTTTTATTATAGATAGTCACAACTCTGTTTTTCGTTCCACCGGATGTTGATCCAGTTCTAACGTGTTGAATGAACTTACTTTTAACCTTTTTCTAGTTAATGCAAAATATATTGAACTGCGGGAGATGATTTAATTATTTAACATTTTTTTACTGGACGGTTGAACGATTATCTTTTCCATAGAACGTAACAGTAAATTAAAACTTGCAATAGAGTCTTTCCTGTTGCAATAAAACTTCAACTGTCTGCTGTAATTAGGACTGGACTGTTGAAAAATTGAAAATTCGGTTACCAAAAGTTGCATCAAAATTAGTAGGTTTCAAAAACATAGCTGCTTTATGAAATAAAATCATTTTTCGCTTCAACATATATTATACCATAAATTATTCTTCAAGTTGTTTAAAAGATACTGCGAACAATCTATTTATTTCTGTACCATTTTATCATTAAAACTTTCATTGAATTTTTCAGCTGCGTTGTAACTTTATCGCTGATTTTTTTTTTTTTATTATTATTTATTTATTTACTAGCCGCCTGCGGCAACCAGCTGGTTCGCCTTCTTACGCCATTCGCCTTTTATGCAAGCAGCCACCTACGGCGGCTGCTTGACTAACTTTACCTTTTTACTTAGTATTTGCCGCCTTCGGCGGCTGTTTAAATAAATTTGGCAGCAGTATTAATCAATCCATCTCTATCTTTTTTTATGCATTCACATTTTTATACCAAGATTGCCACCTTCGGCGGCTATCTACCTTTACCATCCACCTCTATTTATTTTAACCTCCCCGTCCATTTCATAATAAAAACAAAGATCACTCAAAAAACCGCTTTTTTTTATTTAAGTTGAGCAAAAAAAGTTATCTCCAAAATTCCCCGTAGTGTGCAAAAAGTAACGTTTGATAAAGAAAAGAAAAATCTCGCTGTTTTTATTGAATTAAATGTTCACAACTATGAAATGTTTCGTTTTATAGATACAGCAAAACGTCCAGCTTGGGAGGGGGGGATGGAAAAAAGAAATAAATGCAATCCCTAAATAAAAAAAAAGGAAAGAAAAAGAGCAAGCACTGCCGGAAAAACATGTGGTCATCACGTCATAAAATGTAGAAGTAAGCTATATAGTAAAAAAAAAAAAAATGATTAACATTGTTTGCGATTAAGATTCCGTCGTAAATATCGAATCGAAATCAGATGTGTTCAGCTTAAAAAAAATTGTAAAAAAAAAACTATTGCTTATTCTTAAGAACTTTTTTCTTCTGAAGAGGGCGAAATGTTTTTACTATTACCAACTTAAATTTTAGAAATGAGGCTTTGATACTTCTCGCAGGATGAATTTAGAAAAAAATAAAACCCGGGAAAAACTGCAAATTAAAGGTTTTTTCAAAAATTCGTAAAAAATACAAAAATTGCTCTGTCTTCAAATTTTTTTTCATTCATCATATTTAAAATTAAACTTCCTACGCCTCAGTACAAAAAATATTTGTGTGGTCGATTGGTTCGGGGTCTGTGAGGTAAAAAGTGCAAAAAAACACATAAAACATTAAATAACTTTTTTTCTAATTAAAACATCAAAAATCGAAGCCCGAGGTGCACATCTTCGGCAAAAACAGCTCCTGTATACCTAATTTCATCTTTTTAGGCCTTGCCGTTTTCCCGGGAAGCGCGCCACACACACACACACACACACAAACATCTTATTTTATTATATGTATAGATATCTATATATTTTTAAAAATTAATTATCATCAGTTTAGTTCGATCTTGTTGCTCTTTCTAAACCATACAGTTATCATTCAAAAAAAAAAAAAAAAAAAAAAAAGACATTTAGACACGCTTTCAGATGTTTGCGATTAACTTAATTTAGGTTAGTATCTCCTCAAATTAATCTGATGCGATTGAGTTCTGACAGTTTAAGTGCACTTTAAATTTAATTATTTTCTTTTTTTTCCCCTAAACATTGAAGTTTTTATGTTTTATCTTGCTTAAAATAGAATTACATACAAAATGTCTAGAAAAATGTTTTTAAGTGTCCACAAAATTATTTACCTTTCATTCCAAGTAAGGAAGTAAAATTAGGTAATATTTAAACTTAAGATCACTTTTTTTTGCTCCTTTTTTTTTTTTTTTTTTTTTTGGGCCGAATTAATATTGCCCCCCCCCCCTTGTTTTTTTGACAGACCTCTGGGTGTGTTAGAAACACTCCAAAATACGTGCGATAAACTCCGTGTATTGTATTTATTGACTCATATAGACTCTTACCTATCTAAAAAGGAAACTAAAAAGAACGATGCAACATTCAAAAAGTACTGAGCATTCGTCATTGAGTTATTGTGCTCAAAACATTTTAATGTAACTTTGTTATTCCATTTCGCACCCAGTTGATCTCATTTTATCTCCGGTTGATATGCCTACACACGGAGCACTTATTTATTGGAATTTTCTTTGTAGATCTCTTCCCCTCTCTCCGTTACTCAGTATATGATTTTTTTTAGTTCCTAACTATAAAGCAGAAGGATTCGACTTACGTGACTTGAATTCTAATCGCCATTGAATTTTTCTTGTTGGTTTCCTTACTTTATTATTTTTATTATTATTATTTAGTGTATTTTTATTCGCTCTGTTTCCTAGATGGCGTGTCGTTTGTATTGACCGTCTGGTTCTTCTTTTCAAAATATCGCATATGCATTTAAGAGATTTCTTTTGTGGAAGTCACGACAGTAGATATATCTTTTTGCATGATGCATTTTAAAGATCAGCTGTGGTTGTTTGGTCTAATGGGGGAGAAGGGGGGGGGGGGCGTTAAGTTATTATATTGTAGTGAATTTTTGGTACAATAGAGTATAATGACGCTCACTGGATTTTAATTTTGGTGCAAAATTTATCAGCCATCTGTTAGAATTGGGCTACTAATTTATTTGGTCATTGATGTTTCCGAAAAATGTATCATTTCTTTGAAACTGATTTATAGACCAGTCAATAAAGGTAAAAAAATAGGCTTTGTCGCAACTAATTTAGGGAAAGCTGAATTTTTGCAGGATGTTAGCAAATAAAGTATACACTAAAAAGCCACAAAGTCCCGACCCCCACCCCTCTTGCTTTCTCCCCCATCCCCCTCCGAAACATTGCAAGAGCAGTACTGTGATTATACTATTTCGTGTCGCAACTAATTAGGGGAAAGCTGATTTTTGGCAGGATGTTAGTATATAAAGTATACACTAAAAAGCTACAAAGTCCCGACCCCCACCCCTCTCGCTTTCCCCCCACCCCCTCCGAAACATTGCAATAGCAGTACTATGATTATACGCTTTTTGTGTCGCAACTAATTAGGGGAAAGCTGAATTTTGGCAGGACGTTAGTAAATAAAGAAAACACTAAAAAAAAATATTAAAGTCCCGACCCCTACCCCTCGTGGTTCCCCCCCCCCCACACACACTCTCCGAAACACTTAGACCATCAAGAGCAATACTATGATTATTCGCTTTTCTTTTCGCAGCCAATTAAGAGAAAGCTGAATTTTTGCACGATGTTGGTACATAAAGTGTACACTAAAACCTAGACAGTCCCGACCCCAAACCCTCTTGCTGCTCCCCCCCCCCTCCTTCCAAAACTTTTTTTATTGATCCTAGATCCTCAGGATTTGGGTCTTGGAAGCTGCACATTTGCATAAGTTAGTTTCAAAGACATGTCTGCACCTCTATAAAATTTCGTTCAAATCGGAGATGACCGGGCGGAGACGACGAGGTCACTTGGCATGGAATGACTCAGTTTTTGATGCACCTTTTGCTACCTATTTCCTGACAAAGCCAGAGCTTCGTTCTTACCTGTTGAGATGTGCTAACGCAGTAAAATTTTTGGACCTTTATGCTATGACGTAGTGCCCTATAAGTTTTAATAGCGTTACGGAGCAGTTGCAGCTAAAATAAATTCGGCTTAGTCCAGTGGTGTGAGACATGAAATTAATTTTTATATGTGCTCTTCTTTCGAGAAGAAAAGTTGCTTCGCCTTATGTGAATGCAACGAGTTTCTAAGAGAATATGACGCGGAATTTTATCAAATAACAGCTTGAACTTTATTTTCCTGGCATATCAAGTTTTATTTATTTTCTTCCCTAATGACTTGACTTACTCCCCTCTGTTACAGATTTCTCAAAATAATACGAGTGAACTCGGGATAGTTGTTTATGAAAAATTTTCTTTTCCAGGTTATTCCAGCTTTAAACGTTTGACACCGATTACAACGACAACTACTTCGGTGCAAGTGAACGAGACAAAAAGAATGGATATTGCAGAACAGATTTCTGAGATACGCATAGATCGGCACAAAATTTTGATGCAAGAAAAACTTCAAGAAGGTTTGTTGTCGTTCTATTTTTGCACCGTTTATCCTTTCGTCTGTTAGAATGATAATATCGGTTTGTTGCTCATTCCAAGAACTTCTTATATTCCTTTTTACTAAAGCCGCGTGATAGTGAGCAACTTCGAATGATTGTCTGAATAATCCATCCATCGATGTAATAATTGACAGTTAAATTCTTTGCAAATGTGTAACCATTTTCAAGGATTACAGTTTCATAAAATTAAAAACTGAAAATTTATCTTAAATACTGTTGAGATGGAAAGGAGAACTTCCGTTTTATAGGCGGAAACGGGCGCATTTATTAGTTTGCTTGGATGCCAGTTGCCGAATTCGAAGCAGAGACAAATCGAAACGAACGAAATACGCTCATCAAAATTCCCTTACTATTTTCCCCCCTTACTTGACTCATTCCGGTAGAATAGTCTTAGCTGGCTACTTGCCAATTTTCTACCGCTAATGTGGTCGGATAGCACTTCTTTGAAAGAATACAATATTTATCATGCATCTATTATTGATAGAGGTAGATCATTTGATAATGTTTTTATGATTAATATTTTCCGTGACTTTCATAAACTATAACTTTCATAAACTAATAACCCTCAACAATTTAATTTTTTAGTAATCTATACCACAGAACTTTGGTTCTTAAGTGTTCTATTACCATAATAAGGACACCGGGCCAGTGGCGCACACAAGGGAGGGGTCCAGGGGGTCCGGACCCCTCCCATAGGTTTTATTTTTTCCCCGATTGATTACGTTTCTATGTATTTTGTACGTAAAATATTTCCAAACAAAGATAACAATACTTTTAGTTCTAATAAATGAAAAAATAAAATCGTTATGCTAAAAGATTTTCAAAAATATTGTGCTCTTTTCCTATAACAAATGACCTAAAAGAAGCAGAATGGTGATTATAAATGAACGCACTATAATAACGATGTTTTTAGTTTTGTATTTATAGATTAAAATGAGATTCTACGAACTTCTATGTAACCATATGGTGCTTCTACAACGACGAATTTGTTTTGCTGAATCCATTTCTTAACTATAAGAAAAGTAAAAGCGTAAAATTATTTTGCTTTCTGGTAATTTGAGTATATTTCATTACAAAATGCTAATTATTTATTTAATAGTTTATTTTTTACTGTTTTCCGTTCTCGCGAATCGACAAAATCAAGTCAATATGTTTGACGACGTATTGGGGTATAATATGAAAATGAGGCTTTTGATCTTGGACCCTCCCCTTGCAAAATTCCTGTGTGCGCCACTGCACCGGGCCCAACCAGGTAGAGCGGTAATGGCCCAGACTGTGCCATTGAAATGTTTAGGGAAGTGTTTTAGAGATATCTTTTCTCTTTTTTTGGTGGGCTGTCGCTTTTCCGTATTTGGGGAGGGGGGATGCCATTGTTCTTGGAAGAATGAGCAGCTCTGCATTACTTATGCGAACTGCAATACTGAAAAGAGAACGATTATTTGAAAATTTAAGAAAAACAAATGGAACATATTTTTTTTTAATATTCCTAATCCTAACAGCTAACCGTTGTATTATTTTCTTTTTCAGGCACATTCGGTCAAATTTATCACGCGATCGTAACGGATGATAACATCATTGCAATGTATGGCCTCCACACCACAGTTAAAACAGTCAAAGGTAAGTTCTTTCGCGAATATTTTAAGAACTCTATCTTTTTACAGTTACATTTAAATCTCTCTTTAGCGAGTTTTAGAGAAATGTTATGCGATTATGATCGCGGGATAACTCAACTCGGGGATCAACATGCATGCGGCCAATGGGAATAATTGAACCACATCTTGTATCCGTTTAGAGGCAATGATTTGTTTATTCACTATCCGATTCGAACCTCCGTCAAACTCCGGAAATAACCCATCGGCGGCTTCTTCAATCATAAGAAGACTTCAATCGGTGGTTCAGCTATTATCTGTTGTTGAAACTTACTATAGAATCTCACTATATTGCATTAATTATAACAAAATAATCTTCAGGCCTTGTCGTTTTTTCTAGAAAAAAGGAAAAATTGAAATGGTCTTGCTTTAAATCGTATGACTTAAGGAAATGGAATTATGTGCTGAATGGAATAGGAAAAATGCTCTTACAAATCAACCATTGATGAATTTAAGCTTTCTATTTTTTAAAAATATTGTATAAAGTAAACGTTATGACGAAGAGTTACAATTATTTTGCTTATAAACTTCACTTTTAGCAGATTGCAGCTAAAATTGAGTAATTAATTTAGCTTTCGATTAAGTAATACGTTTAAAAATGAGCATTTTATTTTCATTTAAAACTTTCTTTTACTTTATTTTTCAAAAAAAAAAAAAAAAAAACTCGCTAAAAGCTTAACACAAGATCGCACTGTAGGCTGAGAATGAATAAAAATGGTAAAATTCCATGAAGATTTAAACAGCGGCTAATTTTTACATCTCAAAGATATTCTTGAAAAACTCCCCCCGTCCCCCAAAAACGCATTTTCTGTTACAAGGTTAAAACAACATAAAATCTCAATTGCATTTTACAGGGTAGAAAAAAAATCCCTCAGGATATTTCAGTTCGTTTTCAAAACATTTACCCGCTTTTTCTGTCTGTATGTTTTTTCTGTGTCCCTCTAAAAGTAGCTAAATCTAGTGTCTTTGATCCAGACCAGGCATCGCCGATTCAAGTGTCCCTCCTGACTGCAGAAGGAATGATGATGCTGGGGATGAACCACAAGTGCATCCTTCCCCTGGTCGGCCTCTGCACGGATGACCCCCACCACCCCATGTTGATTTATCCTTACATGAACCAGGGGAATCTCAAGAAGTTCCTTCACAGATGCATGCTTGCTGCTGAGGGACATTGCCGAGTGAGTACTACTTCAGTTTATGGGGGGGAAGGCATTGTGCTGTTCTGAGAGGTGTTGTTTTTTTTTCTAATAATTTGGCTAGTGACATGCATCAATAGTTTTTCGGCCGTATTTACAGGGTTGCCAACCTTGAAGAAACAATTTGAGGAGCATCTGTGGTGATTTTAAGGAGCAATTTAAAATTTTGCGGAGTAGTTTGGTATTTTGTATAAAAATTAATAAAAGAAACTAACACCATCTATCTAAAATTGTTTTATAGCTTTAATAAATAATGTTAAGCGCAAATATAAAAATAATTACTTTAAATCAATAAAACAGCTTTAAACACCATTTCAATCTTTTAGTACAAGCATCTTTAATTTCCCATATTTACATGCTTGTTATGATAAAATAGCAAAATTCAAACTTGAAAACTTTCAGTTGGGAAATGCGGAGCAAAAGAATTTTTTTGCGGAGACGCGGAGTTTCGCCATTTTTGCGGAGCAACTCCGCAAAATGCGGAGCAGTTGGCAACCCTGGTGTTATGCAAAAACGATTCTGTCCATTCAAGGGAGTAGCGGTTGCGGCTGCCGATGATACCTATTCATACCTTAGAGCAAGAATTAGTTAATGAAGGGAACAAGTCCAATCATTAGTTTAGCAAAAGCTGAACGAAAGACTACAAGTCACATGACTCAACAACGGCGAATGGTTGACACGTTTTGCGTAAGAAACCTGATATCTTCCAATGCTTTGCTTCAAAATCTATTACGTGACTTGGGTTTACTTTAGGAATTTAAGTCTTCACTCCCTCCATCTTATCTCTTCTCAATGATTCCTACTATTATCTATTGAGCAAGCACGCACACTCGGCGGTCAAGTCGTATTATATGAATCACACAGTAGTAGCGCTTCGTGCCTCCCCCTCCCCAGTTACTTTTTTAAGTTACATAACAAATGATGTTTTATGTAATTTCATAATAACTTCTTTTTCTCTTGAAACCAAACTAATAATTTTCTCATTAAAACATTTTTATCTTCCCAATTAATTGAAAGAGTCTGATTCTCAATATTATTGAGGGGGTCCCGACCATTCGGACCCCTCACCCCCACCCCCCGGTTACGACGCCCGCGTGAACTAGTTACAGGGTTCATACTCTATTCGGATGAAAAAATTCCATGACTTTTCCAAGACTTTTTCATGACTTCATATAAAATTTCATGACCTTGTTACATGAACAGAATAGTACTATTTAATTTCAAACTGGAGTTTTTTTGGGAATGAGCATTAGCGAAACTTCTACGTGAATGCTTCTACCTCATTGAAGCACTTGCTTTTGATTGAGAAAATATCAGTGTACACCTAAAAACTAAACTATTATTATTTGTCTTCATCATATAACTGTTAGCAAAGTTAGTAAAACTACAGTGAATGAAATGTAACGGTGCTTAAATGTCTAATAATCTTTATAAACAGGTAAAATGATAATGAATGGGACAAAGGTTGAATGAGTCATTACTAAGTTTCAATAAATTTGCTTCAAAGGTAGCAGCAGCAGTGCATTTAAGCATACACATAACTTAATAGTATTTTGGTTCATTAAAGAAAAGCCATTCTTTAGTAAATTCATATTTCTAAACCAGATATTTCTATTTTAAAAAAAAAGAAAAAAAAAACATTCAGTAGCGAATAAATCTTCTGATTCAAAGTACTTGTTTACTTATTTGCACATTTTCAAATGCATATAAATTAGTAGGTTCAGAAATTCCTGAACATAGGGTTTGATTCCTGACATTGAACGTAGCAATGGGTCGCATGGATTAGTTCTGCAGGCCGTATGTTGGGCAGTACTGTTTTAGAGTATTAGAATTCCCCTATTTTTGTGTTTTATCACCTGACTAAAGATATTCATTTTCTAAAACTTTCAACAAATTGAGATAAATTCTGATAAATTTAGTAATAAAGTTTTTACGAGTGACGGAAACAAACTCGGATGCAATTGAATTGCATTTTTTAAGTGGGCGTGGCAAAATCAAGAATGTGCAAGTTTGCTACTACAGAATATAAAAAGTCTTGAAAATAATGGTAAATGCAGAATGAGTGATGCCCAAGCAGTAAAATCACATTGCAAAAAAAGACGAGCAGCTGCTACAGAAGTGGCTTTAATGAGATTTCAAAATTCAGAATTGTTTTTGGGATCATTCAATTCTCCAGTTTTAATAGGTAAGACTGTTAAATCACTCAATATTTCTGATGCTCTTTTAGCAACTGTTACTTTTTCTTTGCCCAGGACATTTTTTCATGACTTTAAATAATTTTCCATGACTTTGAACGAAAATTTCAATTTTCCATGACTTTTCCAGGTCTGAAATTCGCTAAATTTTTTTCCATGACTTTCCAGGATTTCCATGACCCGTACGAACCCTGTAGTTAAAATAAGAAAATAGGTAACAACTTACTCAGTGTTAACTTCCTTATACTGCTTTTTTCCCCCTTCAATCTAATGTGTGTAGCACTTGGATGATTTTAAATGCATTATATTTTTATGCATACATATATGCAAAATGCTGAATTGAAAGTGGTTGCATTTTTAAAATATAAATAAACTTTTTTTAATCAACTAAACACCTCATTGAACACACAAGTTTTTTGACATCAACTAAGCGTTTATTTATTTGAATGCTGGAAACTGGAAGGTTTTTACAAAAAGTATTATTTTTATACTAGTTTTAAATTTTTAAATTTTTTTATACTTATTACATATGAAACTTAAGAGTTATATGAATTCAACATTAACTTGTGTTGCAGGCTTTAACTACACAAAACAGAGTTGGAATGGCTTTGCAGATTATTCAAGCAGTTGCGTATCTGCATAAAAGAAAAATCATTCATCGTGATATAGCGACAAGAAACTGTGTGTGAGTACTTTCTTCATTAGTATTATTAGTTTTATATATTTCAAAAAAGATGGTTAATCATCATAAGAAGGACAGAAGAGTATCATGTTCAATTTTCTCTAATTTTTGCTCACATTTTTTCTTTAAAAAAATCTTTCCAACTGAGATATTCTTACAGTAAACGATACACAAATACAAATGTGACGAACAGGCTCAGGGCTCAACTAGACTGGTCTTAGTTTATTAGTCCCCAATGAAGATCAATGGTCCTCTTAAAAAGCTACTTATCCCCTTGTTCATTACAGCATCTTCTGGTAAGCGGTTTCAAGTGGCCACAACCCTACTAAAGTAGTAATTTTTCCTAATATCCAGGTTAGTCTGAGATTTGAATAGCTTAAAACAATGACCCTCGTCCTGCTTTCCTTGCAAAAATTTAGCCCATAAACATCTTTCATTTTGATAACTTTTAACAACTGAATCATGTCCTTTCTGACTCTCTTTTGCTATGAGGCTATACATATTAAAAATCTTCAGTGTTTTGAATGTTATATATCGCAAATCAGAAAGATAATGATTATATAGGGTAAAAGAGAGAAGAATCCGACACTGATTTTGCCATTTAATTTTGTGCATATTTTTCCCTTAGGAAAATCAACTGTAAGTTTGTTAGTGGTATATAATCCAAAAGTTGTTTTAGTTATTTTTATCTTGTCATCTGCACTTTTGCTGTCAAATGAATCTGACTTAAACATACCATGAAATTCCTTTACAACAAATATCACAATATGACGAAATTTCCATTTCGATGAAATAAATTTTTAGGCCCACATTTATTGCTGTTACATTGCTTGAATTTCATTACAATAAAATTCCCTTTACAACGAACAAAATTTGTGGTCCTTTGAATTTCATTACAATGGGATTTCACTGTATTACAAACTTATTTTTGATGTATTCAATGCTTTTGCTATATTTTCAACATGTTAAAATATGATGCCACCTAATAGGAGATAGCCAATGGGTAATTTAGTTTGCCATATCTGTTTTATAGTATATTATGAGAATTCTATTGGTTAATAAATCTGTACCCCAGAGCCAGACTGACATAAGTCATGTAATCACTACTTTACATAAGAGAGAAAAAATGTTTGTATGGTGCATACAAAGGATGGAATGTGAGCTCTTTTAACATTGCTAAATAATTAAAGTTTTTTTTTTTTTTTTTTAGAATTATGTTCACATGACTCGATGCGGAATAGGATTCTACTCTACATACAATGCACTGATAAGCGGAAAATCATAATTTTTGGATTTACGTTAGTCTAAGTCTGGCTCTGAGCTACAGAAATATGATTATAAAGTTAAGAGTTTTTATGCAAAAAAGTGTTTGTATTGTCCCGATTAATATATTCCCATAATTTAAACCCAACTTTATATCTTTCTCAGAGTTGATGATGCACTGCAAGTGAAGCTGACAGATAATGCCCTGGCTAGAGACTTATTTCCCACAGATTATCATTGCCTAGGTGACAACGAGAATAGACCCATCAAATGGCTGGCCATTGAGAGTCTGCTCAAAAAGGAATTTTCCTGGGCAAGTGATGTGGTAAGTTCTGGAATGCAATTTTAGATGCGATCAATATGTAAATCGCTACACTTACACAAATTGTGTCAATAATCATTTTACAAAGAAACACTGTGTCGATAAAAAGTTGCAACAGTGTAAGAGTGTGCTCTTCCAGTGTCGTTTATTTCAGAATAAATATTACAAGACAATTGACTAGCATGTCTGCTGATAAAATTAACTTAACTGGCTCAGTCGACAGTGCCCAAACCGATAACTTTAACTCGGGTTTGCAGCGCAACCACTAGCCACTGAGCTTCCTTATTCAAGATCATTTGGTTAAATTAAAAATGTTTTAACAAAGAAAAAAGCAACTCTTTTTTCCTTTGCATACAAATGTATTTTGTACACACTTTTTTTTTTTTTTTTAAATATGCAATTCAATAGGACAAAAAAAATTGAAGTACTCCAATATTCTAAATGAGCACTTATGATGGCAAATATTTATAGGAAGGGGGATGTGAAAACATGTTCCAAGTAACAGTAATTATTATTATTGCCCTGCTATTAGACAGCAATTATATTTTGAATTTTAACAAGCAAAAATGAAAATATGTAAAAAGAATTCTGAGTCGAAATGTGAAAAAAATATTTTTTAAAATTAAGTATGAAATATAGCAGCATCAAACAATTCTTACATCTAGCTACATATATCATGCTTAGGAAATGTGGCTTGCTAGTGTTTAATTTTCCTGATATTGTTCCAGAAGACGTAACTAATGACAGAGCTGCTACTTTTTTGAAAATCTAAATTAGTAAAAATAAGAAATAACAACTTAAAATTGCACAAAACTGCAGATTAATGCATTCAAGTGTTTTGAAGTTACAAGGAACTCATTTTTCAATGCAAAATAAGTGAGTTTATGGATGAAAAGACTCGTGACTCAAAGTGGTAGTTCGTAGAAACACGATTTTTTTCGTAGCAGTTGGCAGCTCTGCTAACGATAAATATCCGTAATTAGGAAAAACAAATCTTAATCCTTCATTTATGTTATATGGATGGGTAAAATAGAATGCTAACATGTGACTTTAAAACAATAATTACATTAAAAAATAATTCTTGTTTGAAGCAGTTTACTTTCTGTGTGTAAATAGCGTTGATGTGCTCTGATGCCCACTTTTTTTTTTTTTTTTTGTGAAATGGAAGTTTCTTGCAAACAATTCACTCTTGGATTGCAATCTTTCAGTAATAACTTTCAAATTCTTACCTTTTTTTTTGCTTTGACTTTAAAGTTTTGTCCCTTAATTGAACTTAATCCTTTGCATCAACAAATATAAATTCAAACATCCTTTTTGACAATTAGAATACAATCTTATATTTTGCAACATATGAATTTATTTGATAAATAATTCTGATTGCTAACGTATTTAACTACTTGCCTGAATGTCCTTGAATTTGATTTATGACTTGTTGTTAATAATGAAGCTTGTTGTTATGACACTTGTAGTTATAATAAATATTCTTTTTTTAGTGGGCATTTGGTGTCACAATGTGGGAATTGATGACACTTGGCCAACAGCCCTACATTGAAATCGACCCATTTGAAATGCATTTATATTTGAGAGATGGATACAGGCTAAATCCTCCAACCAACTGTCCCGAAGAACTGTGAGTATTTAACTTCTGACTTTTTAATTCTTTTTTCATCTTTTACTTCTATTGAATTAGTATTATTTATTTATAAGTTTGACAAAGTTGAGTCAGCATTCCATTTTTAGCTAAACTGCCATTAAAAATTGCTTAAGTTTCAAATCAGTTTAATTGCATATTTGGTAACAAAGATTTAAAGCTGAAAATTTTTCAGAAGTTCAACATAAATTTGTTCTTATTCACATACCTATTTAAAGACGGAAGCACATCCTAAAATGGCTGTGTATTACTCCTAATGTTTAGAGCAATAAAAAATAATGAATAAAACAACATTTTGTAGTTTTAGCATTTTTGCATTTGGGAAAAAATAATACCAGCAAGCAATTTTAAAACAACTAAATCCTAAAAAAAAAAAAAAAAATTGCTTCTTTTTACAATTATAGGAAGAAAAAAAATATGGAAAATACTTTTTTCAACAATATAAATTCTTTTTTTTTTCTATAGATATACTGTGATGGCATTTTGCTGGGAAGCAGTGCCCGATGATAGACCTTCTGTGACTCATCTAATGGGCTGTCTGCAAGATTTTTACACTGCATTAGGACGTTTCATCTAAACGCCATTGCAGTTACTTGAAACATGCCTACACTGCCACATTACATTTTTCATGACAGGCCTGAGCAAGTTCTTAAAAATTAATATGATTATCACCTTTTTATGTAAACATCACTTGCTCTATGCTGTGACTGAAGATTATATGCTAAGGAGAAGAGAAACTTCGTTTTTACACACTATAGAATTTCAAAATTTCTACTTGCAGTATTGCTACTTTATGATCAAGTTGTTCTACTGCTAAAAAAAAAATATTTGTTTTTCTCGTTACATACACATTTCTCATCAGTGGAATTTGCTCAAGTCTGTTCACTTGCCTTGTGGCTATGGCTTTAAAAGGTGCATGCTACATTTCATCATCTAGTCTATTTGTTTGTATGTGTTTACATTATATAATACTTGTACAGTAATTTAATAGCCAATATTGTTCGCATGCAAAAGATATGTGTTTCAAACAGAGAAAAGGGATTGCTGTAATGCCAGAAAGTAACGAATGAAATACATTAGAAAGTACTGGATTAAATAAATTTTAATATAAAAAAAATTTCAATACATTTCAAAATTTGAGGAACAAACTCCATCAATGGCTACTTGGAACCAACATATTTGAACAATTCTTCTATACAAAATAAATTTGTAAAACAGTTAAATAACCAAATGCAAATATATTTTGTATATTTCAGAATAAAACCTCTAAATCAAGGTGGAATGTAAATATGTTCAAAAATAATTACAAAAATACTTACATTGCATGATGCCATTACTTAAAAAAAATGACGAGGCATCTAACTAAATTTTCTACATATCTTAAGACTAAAAAAATATATGAATCAAAATGTTATTTTTTAAAAGAGAGACGCTTGAAAAATAAATTTGAGCATAGGAAGTGTAGCCAAAATTAGGTATAGCATATGTTATGACTAAAATTAGGACATTTAAAAAATATTGTTGGTAAATTGCAAACAGTAATAAAAATATTATGAAAAGTACTTTAGTACAACAATACTATCATACTTTTAATGGATAGTTAACTATATTTATAGAATGTAAACGAATTTAATTAATATTAGAACAAAAATCTAGGATTGTAAATTTTACTCAAATTAAAAAATGAGAATAGATCAGAAATATATTTTAAAAACTGTTGTCTAAAGCGGTTTCATTTTTTAAAAGTTATAAAGGGGAATTCCGTAAGTAAATACATTAATAAAGGAGACAAAAACTAAATCTTAATTTAAAAAGTAAAAGACATCGTAAGTTACATTAATTTTGTAATAGGAGAAAGCATAAGTTGAACATTGGCAGAACTGTGATAAATCTCACTTACACTGCATTCAAACTGGAGAATAGTTGGCCTTGTAATACATACGTACTTTTGCCTCTCCAAAACATGGATGCTCAGTTCTAGAAGCCAAGGCTAGCATTGTCTACTTATATATTGTACATAATATGTGAAATAATTATAAGATATTTATGTATATTTATTAAAAACATTGCTTTTGTTTGAAATGTTGGTATAAAATACTTGTTGACCAAGTTTATTGTATTTTAATAAAAGCTTGATAAAAACTTAATTCTTTCTTGGGTTTTCTTATTTATTAAATACTAGTGGTACCCGCACGGCTTTGCCCGTAACTGAAAAATTAAAAGGTCTTTTGGTTCGCCTGTATATTTACAAATAATGTATGGTGAATTTTCTCGAAAATTGGCTTGTACCCATGTTACGGTTCCATGTTATGATAATTTCGTAATTTACTCGTCCATCTTATAATCTTGTTCTTAAAATTGGAATAGAAAAAGAACCACATCGAATTTTCGAAAAATCGCTTTGAGGTGCACATCCCCATGCTACAAACTAACTTTGTGCCAAATTTCATGAAAATCGGCCGAACGGTCTAGGCACTATGCGCGTCCACAGAGATCCAGACATCCTCGGAACACCGAGACAGAGAGAGACTTTCAGCTTTATTATTAGTAAAGTATAAACTCTTCTAAAATTATACTACCAAAATCTGAAATAGCACAAAAATACAGATATCACATTGTTCCAAAATGACTGCTCAGTAAAAATGCAGAAATTAAAGCTTTGAAGGAATGCAGGACTAAAAAAGTTTTTAAATGACACATATCAACATTCTAAAATCACTTATATTTCACTGTGATACAAGTATAAACTTCAAAAATTATATTTAAATATGCTTCATAAATGCATTTTTCTGCTGTTGAAACATTTAACACTCAACATATATATGGTAATGGGATACTTTGTGCTGTTTTTCTTTGGGAATTTTCTTGGATAATAATTTAAAACAGTTATGAAAAATAGAAATTTTAATGTAATAAACTTAAAAATAACAGGTCACTATGGGGCCACTCTACATAATCAAATGTCAACATTTTAAAATTTGGCACAAACTTTTTATTAACATTTAACACTACCTCTACCTTTTAAATGGTGGGGGGGGGGGAGGAATACAGCAAATCCTGTCTCTAGTGAAATCAGTTTTACAAGCATTATCATTTATGAACAAAAGAATCCTTTGATAAGATTCAGTATAATTTGTTCAAAATGCGTAAATGAATATTTAAAAAAAAATTAAAAAAACTATTAAATTAGCTTAAATATTGGTTTTAACTCTTCATAATGTAACATATAGAGTTTTAAAATGAACATTGAAATTTACATTGCAAATCATTAGAAAACAATCGTCATGAAATCACAGTACTTTACAAAGCTCTGATGAGTAAAAAATGTTTTAAAAATGCAGCAAAACAATCTGCAATCAAATAATTGTCAGTCTGCCAGCAGACTGCTCATCTAATTGTTAAAAATTCATGTTCTGATCAGAAAAACCACTGAATTTCTGTCCGTCTTCCAAGAGGAATTAGTATGTGCTTCAGATCTAAAACCTAATAATTAGGAGAAAAAGAAATCATGAAAAAATTTTAAAACAGTATTGTGTTGAATCAGTTTGACGTATATCCTGTACATCACAGGTCTTGATTATCACATTTCAATTACAATGTTAAATTTTTAAAAACAATTTCATTAAACTATTTTAAATGCTAGTGTAGTGGTACAGTTATGTCAGTTAACTTAGCATCACTCAAATTTTAAGGATATTTGACTGATTTTGAAGGGTTAGGTTCGTCTCTCCGCATATAAGCAACCTTTAATCAGCCAGTCCTGGTATTGGGACTCCTAATTGGCAGACGACGGGAATGCGTCGACCATGTTTTTCACCTCCATCCAATGCATGTGAACAAATTTCGTCCCTCAGAAGTTCTGAATTCATGTTTGAATATTTTTAATCTCCCCCCTCTCTCTCGAATAAGGTCTAAAGATCTTGTTTTGAAACAAAACAAAAACTACATCATGCAAAACAAGCTATGAAGGAGATGGATGATGTCCTAACATGGTAGCCAATCAGCAGTCCCTAAGTTTTTACATGATCTCTAGCAGAGCAAAGATAGTTATATACTGCCCCTCCTTTGTAATTGAAAGTAATAAAATATAAGGGAGGGTGCATCTTAAGTTAAAAAATATAAAAGAGGGGTGCAATCGGGGGGGGGGGGGAACGCCCCTCCCTTGAAGAACACTCAAGGATAACATTTGAGGGGGGTACCAATCAGAACCCCTCATGTCCAGTTTCTACAAAAAAAAAAAAAATGAGTTAGCAGCTGATTTAGATATTACAGGATGATTCTTGTTCTTACAACACTATTGTTTGTTTCAGTTCCATTTAAATTCTGTTTTCAAACTTAAGAGTCCTGAATAAAACAAGAACATGTCCATAGGCTTGTTCTAATCAGAAAATAACATGTCCAGTCTGCCAAAAAAGCATAGACACATTAGGATAGACATGTGTAATTTTAATTAGTACCTCCTTATTTGCAAAACTGGATACATAGTAAGGGGCAAGCAATAAAAATCAATCATCCCTCCCCTGAAAATTTTTTGGATCCGCCCTTAGTACAATCTGAGCTGTTTGTTACAGGGGTGATTGTGACTCCATGAAAAAATACCTGAACTTTTTTTTCCAAGAAGAAAAAGTGTTTTGATGGGCATATATATGTATATACATCTTACGTGTATGTACACATTATATTATGTATATAAATAATTTATATACATATTTGTTGGGGCTAAAACTCGAAGTTTTAATTGGACTTAATACGTCCATGTGCATGGTGGAAGTTAAATTCTTTTAATTTTTCTCATTTCTTAAAATTTTTCAAAGATTCTTCTTATCTAGCCTTTATTCCATCCCCCACCCCAGCTGTTCTTCGAAAATTACCATAGAGTTTACAAAACATGACCGTAGCTTACGCTTTATACCAAACGAAACGTGTTCAATTTGGACTTTTGGTGTTTCATTAAACATCGCCTTAAATTTTACAAAAGTGGGTTTTTCTGAAAATATAGAAGTTCCAGTATTTTCGAAGATGAAGATACCGGAATTCAAGATGAAAATACCGGAAATCCGGTAAAATACCGGAACACAATCACCCCTGTTGTTAAACAAAATACAAGTAGCAACTTTAGCTAGTTATTAAACAAAAATCAAGATAAATTCACACAAAATTTAACACCACCAACTTCTTTACCTACACCAAACTCTATTTTGAACACATTACTATTAGAATATACTAATTTTAAAACATATGATATCCAAGGAATAAAGAAATAAATACTATTTTCTCTCTTTCTTTCTTTCTCTTTTTTTTTTTTTTTTTGAGGTGATTTAGGTGAGGTTAGCCTGCAACACTAGTCACTTTACAACACTAATGATTTGCTAACATGTCGTTTAATATTATGTGGAACCACAAAACTAAATAAATTGTAGTTAGTTTGCTTTTTTTTTGAATATTTTTTTATATACTCAAGACCTTACTTGAAATTCTTCTATGCCAAACTCCCATGGGGAAACCTTCTCTCCCAGGTTGAGAAACCCTGATATATATTGCTCAAAAAAATTAGGGGAGCACAGGGTTTTAACGAAATTGAGAAAAATGTTATTCCGAAAGTTAATTTTCAATAAAGTCTCCATGTTTTCAGGAAACATGAGAATAAAACGTAAATTTCGGAAGCAAATCAACGTTTCTGTCGTTAAAAAGCAGAAAAAGGATACTAAGTGCAGAAATCGTGATTTAACAGAAGCTCATTTTTTCACTGTCTGAGCGGTAAAATTCAACCGTTCATTATTTTTTTGATTGGAAAATGCCACGACACCGTAATTTACCGGATTCCATGGCTTGACATTTTATCGGGGGACAGGAATCTTGGCAAACACAAAGAACTGTAGCAGACTATGATGGGGAGTTATAATTTCATGTTCGTTTACTGTTCTAGAGGAGTCGATTTCCAGTCAAATGTTTTCTGCTTCTTTTCCGCTGTATTGCATCTTAATACACGTGTATACTCAATGTTATGCCTTTGCAAGGCTACCTCACAACGGTTTCTTCAATTTTGTGTGATTGCTTCATTGCTCCCCTAATTGTTTTGAGCAGTGTAAATAATGATAGAAATCTTGCAATGAAAAGAATATAGGAGAGTTTTCAAACATTTAAGAAAATTTATTTCTCTGGATTTAAATTTGCATTTCTTTCAATAAAATAACCTCATTTGGATCCCATTTCTGAAGTGGCTCTAAGTTACCTTAAATGGCAAGATAGCTTCAAACCAGGCTATAGTTCATTTTAAATGGTTTAATAACTTTTAAGTTTTGGATAACTATACAATAATTTAAGAGATTTTATTCTGTTTTACACAAAAAATACAATAAATTAGTTAAAATATGAGTGGAGCAGTTCAAATAGAGAAATTGTGTCTCTAAGTTACTCTAGTGACTCCAGCCAATCTTTTCTCATATCATTTTCTGCCACTTCAGTATGTTAGTTGGCAGCAAAATTTGACCAGCAATGCCTTGCTAAGTGCGTAAAGGCTTTTGTTTTCTTAATTTCAGTGGTATTAAATTTTTAAATATTGTTTTTCAATCACTCTAAATAAATTAAAACTATTCTAATAACACTTTAACATTTTTTAATGAAGACTATTTCCAGTGAAACATATTTTCATGCGTACTATTGAACTACCAGCATTTTTAACAGGAAGCGAATGAATCACTTAACAGAGCTTATGCTCACGTTCAAGTGGTTCAAGATCCGATTGTCACTCTCAAAATAATGATATGCTTACATATTTTTAACAGCACTTCCAGCACTCTCTGTTGGAATAATAAGTGGTAAGGTGCATAGAGCTAAAGTTTCTCTGCATATTATTTTTAATCTTCTGAGAAGGAAGAGCAAGGTTTTTTTTTTTTTGAAACCGTTTTAAAAAAGGAAAGATGTCCAAGCTTTATAATTTGTCTTCGGAATTTCACAGAGGCACATGAACCGATTATAGCGACCAAATCAAGATCAGCAGGCTTCACTTTCTATCGAAAGTAAAGCAAATCATATTTGTTATATAGTGCTATGAAGAATAATTTTTTGGAAGTTTTAGAAAAAAATGTCTTACCGCCCCTACAACTCTGCAACCCTGAGCAATAAAGCCTAATCAGCCCATAGCTGGATACAGCACTGGTGAATTAGAGAGTGGTTTATGGGTCAATTGCAAGGCTATTTTTGGAATTCTTATGGCAGGAAGGGGGAAACTATTGTTACACAATCGCTAATTTAGCAAGTAAAATTATACAAGAGTTTGACTGCATATAATACAAAACCTAATTTATAATATTGTACATATCTACATATATTAACATAAAGTTACATAGTTTTTAATAAAACAGTAAGAACAAGTCATAACTTACATCATAATCCAAGTTCCACCTATATTGTTTGTTTGACAAGATGTAACTCCCATCAATAACAATTCTTTTTGGTGGTTTGTGCAGTCCCATTATTCTTACTTGTTGTATGACAGCTCGATAAAAATTAGACATGAATACTTTCTTACCAACTTTGCCATCAACAATTAAAGAAGTCTAAAAGAAATTAATCCAATTTTCAGAGGATAACTTTATGATAAATAGTAATACAGTAGAGCCTCATTAATCTGGACTAATAGAGATACAGGTCATCCTACTAAATGAAAGTACAGATTAAACAAAATAACCTTTAAATTGAGCCAAGATACACAAACAAACTACTCTACACTAAAAATTGTATTTAGAATTCAAGAGAATGAAATATAAAACTGCATTAGATAAAATTTAATTAAAGTTATTTACATACATTATTTTACATACAATAAAATCAGACAAAAAACTACCTTTTAATCATAAGTATGTATGTCTAAAAGGCTGTCCGGATTAATAGCAGGGGAGCCCATTATGCTACACGTAGATTTATTTGAGCATCGTGGAGACCTATCAGATTTTGTATTTTAGGTTATAAGAAGAAGAAAATGTTATACGATAAAACCCCTCTAATGCGGACACTAACGGGACAAATTTTTTTTGTCTGCAATAGAGGGGTGTCCACAGGACAGGGTGTTTAATGATATTATTTGCCTCGGTATCGAGGAATTATAGATTGTCCGCATAAGCGAAGTGTCCGTTAGGAGGAGTTTTACTGTATAATATTTCACTACAGTGGTGGGGAAAGTGTCGACTGATATTCATCAATGTAAAAAAAAAGTTAAATGGACATACTCGAGCGTTTGAGATATTAATAGTTTTGATACTCCAACATGTCTCTCATAATAAAAGTATGTTTATCTGCCAACTTAAGCGTAATTCGGACATCATCCGCACATCACGTTAAGCGGACAGATGTACATTTTCCGAAAAAGGAGAAGCATTCATATATTGCAAACACGCGTAAAGCACATGTCAGTACTTTCACACTATAGAGAAAGCATGCTCATCTCGTGGAGAACAATGAAATGCGACTCCCAACTCTACGGGGGTCAGATATCTAGCTTCTCGTCATGTTGACGAGTCCCATACAATATGGCTTACTGTCATGCCAACGCCGGCCAAAAACTGGTTTTGGACTTGATTAGCCATAGTTGTTTCAAAATAGAAGAATTTGTATTGATATACCAATAAATATCCAACTACAGAGCATACAATTATTTTATTCTATAACACAGCACTGAACAATAAATTGTTTGAGAAATTTCTTTATTTGCATGAAATTCTTTATTGCGTTTTCTTTTTTTCAAACGGATAAAATTACTTTAATTCTTACTGTGAATACAGTTATATTTTTCTCGCACTAGCGACGTGTGGTGATACACTGGATTTGTTACAAGTAAATTTACTAGTATAGCAGCTATGATTTTTTTCCCCCAACTGCATTTCTGGGTGAAAAATATAGTAAATTCTTTTCAAAACCCGATCAAAAATTTTGGGGGTGCGGCGCACCCCCTGGCACCCCCATAAATCAGCCAATGCTCACGTGCTGTACAGACAACGTGTGAATGTTGCTTTACGTGGTGGGATGTGGCCATCCGAAAGGATGAAGAAAAAAAATTCTTGTGCATGTCAGATATTCAGAGGGGAGGTTAAATGACCCTTAAAAATGTCACTATTCAAAAGACTGATGTTTTGGAAGTGAGGCAAACTTGCAGCGAATTTTTGAAAATGCAAAATAAAATCGCCATATTGGAATACTAGAGCGTGTCGGATTTTTGTACAAAAGCTTCAGCTTGATGCTCCAGTCACGGTAGCCAAAAATTTGATGATTATTTTGAGAGGTATTCAATCTGACAGCTAGACAAAAAAATGATTTTTTTTTACTTTTCTGACAACTTAGTAACCTTCCCACACCCTTGCATTACGCTCAAATTATCAGATTTTTTGAATGCACACTCTTTAACTTGTAATTAACCCACCTTTTTTTAATCTGAAGTGCTTGAATAAATCTGACAATCAATTTTTTTTACAAATCTGACGGGCTGTCTTAGACATCTCCACCAACAAAAAAGGCCAACATTTGATGTAGGTACTCGACAGGATGTAAGGTATCCCTACAATATTTATCTGAAGTGCTCAAGTAAATCGCCAAAAACACTTTGGGCCCCCTTACTATAAGCAAAGTTCGGTTTAATAGGATCAGGATTAATGAGGACTTATTGTAACTAAAAATTCTCTGACACTTCATTGGAATAGCCAAATCAAAGTAATAGAATTTGGGATAATTATTCAAATAAAGAAACCTTTCAGAAGAAATAGAAATATCACACGACTAGACCTTAAAGGCATTATCCTCCCATCACTCCTGGGAAAAATCAATGATAAAACATCAATGTATCAAAGCATAGATGTCTTTAAACGATCATGTTCTAAACATATTATTATATATATATGTTTAAGTATATTACAGATTTATACACATAATAGCCTCTAACAAACTTTTCTAAGTGTGAGTGAATTCATTTGTAATCCCCTTTATTCATTCATTAAATTATAACCAAGATTTTAGAACTGCCAAAGCAAAACAAATTGTATTATTATTATTTTTGCAAGATTTGTCAAGACAAAAAAAAAAAAAAGAGTTGTACCTGTGCAAAAATTCAAAATATTGAAATATGAATACAAAATACTAAGAATAATTTCATAAAATCTTTTGATTTTGCACCTTAATAGTTGCAGGAACTGAAAATAAGGCATTCAAAGATTAATGCAAACTAATTAGAGAAAAAAGAAAAGATTTTCAAAATAGATAACACTAAAAACAAAAGCGTAGAGACATTGCTGACAAAGCATTTTGTTAGATGCTGAAAGCACAAAAAAAAACTCATCTCCCCTCCCCCACAAAACCCTTCACTAATGTTTTATCAAAATTCTTAATGTACATGCATACGTAACAATCTGTAACAATGTTAGCAAGGCAGATTGAATTCGAAAGTACCCATGTTCATTAATTAAAAATTTAGACAGTGGTAGTTCTTATCGTTTGCAGCTGAGCCTAGAACTTTAATTTAATTATTATAATTTTCACTGCTTGCGTGAGTGGCAACGTTAAAATTTAAGTTTCTTGATGGAACAAAAAGATTACTGAGTAGCGATAAGTCAAGCAGCGTTGCTGCATCACATTCTTTTCATTCTGAAATATCTCGATCATTCTAAGTCATATTTATTTCTAAATTTATGTTAAATGTTATGTTCGTGTGTTGTAATAAATGTTTCAGTATAGTTATTGCAAGTATATTTTATTGCGAATTCACAACGAAGAGTAAGCGGCTCTACAATTCAAAAAAGTCACGTAGCCCGCCATGCTCAACCAGACAGAACTGCCAAAAAAAAAAAAAAAAGTTCAAAAATTCATCACTTTCAAAATGGTCAGTGGAATAGGTGGGAGGGGGGGGGGGATGATTAAGTAATTAATATGTATATATTGAAGATTTAATTTTCTATAATCATTAAAAAATGTAATACTTAAGTAACATCATTTTCAAATTGGATTATACAAACAATTAAATCAATGCTCAGACAGTAGCACTGTCTATTAGTGACAACACTAAGCAAAAATTCTTACATTTTCACACAAAATAAAAGGAATAACGCAAGTAGTTACAGTAGTTTCAAATACAAACTTCTGATATTAAGGTGTAGTAAAAGCGAAACCTATTACTAAGCCATTCATTTCATCTGTTTATGTAAGGAAACTATTCTAATTATTTTGAGGGAAATATTTCATATTTACATTTTTCATTTAAAAAAATGTTCTTAGCTTTTTTAATCTAATAAAGTCAACTTTTCAGAAAACTAATTATAGAAAATTTCTTTCGATGATGCACTTGCTGCAACCATTGACCAGACCTAGATAAAATTTAAAACTGTCTGTGAACTCAAATGAGTTCCTAAAAATTGTCTGCAGAAAAAAAACACGAGGTACTCCTCCCGAGTCTTACAGTGTGGCCAACAGAAAAAATGTCAAGTAAAATAACACTATGCAACCAGCATGCTTTTTAAATTATACTTACTCTGTTAATATTACTAATTGGAGGCGCCTCAAATTTAGTGATGAACAATTGTTTCTTAACAAAAACAGTTACAAAAATATCAAAACCTTCTGCGAACAGCGTTCGCATGTTTATTTATGTTGTCTGGGCTTGCCCTTGACTAATACTGTAACCTATTTAATAAGTACAATTAACACAGCTTTTTTGAAACTTTTTGTTCAAATACAACATATTTACATTGGAAAAGAACATAGCATATGACACATTGATGTTTTCAAAATATCATCATTGATATCACCCTCCTACTTGTTAAAATAACATAGAATGTTATTTTTTGTATTATTCTCATAAATCAAGTATTAACAATTGCCTGACTTATCAATCACATTTAAGTTCAACACAAGGAAGCAAGAGAAAGATCTTATCAACTAAATAAAATTTAATCTTTTTATTCAAAAACAACTTAAATTTGAAAAAAAAAAAAGAATTATATTCTATAGCCTAAGTTAAAACAAAGCCATTTGTACTTACCTTATTAGCATGCATATCAATAGTTATGTATTCACCAGAAATAAGTGAATCTATTAAAAAAAAAAAAAAAAATGAGATGGCATGAATTGAAGACCTTTTAAGAATATCTGCTATGCATGCACAAACACAATAATGATTAATTTTATTTAGGATAGTATACAGAACAAAATTTTTTGAATATATACCTCATTAATATATACATGTGTTTATTCTTGTTATGTAATGTGTTTAAGCTTCATACATCTATGAGGCAGTGAGAAGCAAAGGGATGTAAGTGGACATTTTCAAATTTTGAGTAAAACGTGTTTAAAGATAACATTCTAGGGAGGTTTTTATTGAATTTTTTTCTAAATCATGCTGTATAGCTGCAACTACCAGGGCTACTAGTACCATCCCTTTCCCCAAGACAGATGAGAGATTCACCTACCATTTGTACTGGTTATCTCCAAATTTTTAATTTTGCCACTTACATGCCTTTGCTTCTCACTGCCTCATATGATGAATTTTAAAATTATTTTAAACTTTAGATTTTAGTTAAAAGAAAATATTTTGTCTTTTTTTTCCCTTGTAAATATTATACAACACTAAATTGTTGACCAACTACTTATTTAGTAACAAAAGAATTAAAAAGTAATAAAATAAATAATATTAATGTAATAATAATTAATAATAAATTCACTAACTGATTGTAGCAAAATCATAATTACAAAGCTTTACACCTTTTTTAACACTTATAATAACCCAGACTAATAATTATATTGCGGAGAGGATATGGGAACTGTTCACATGTGCCCCTACATGTTGTGTTCACAAGTGCCCCGTCATCTACCTTTGAACTAATTTTCAAAAATCAAGAATTTTTAATCTAATTAAAAAATTTAAACAGTCATAAATTTACTTAAATGTTCCGACAATAGTTTGCGATAGCTAAGTTTAGCTTACTACTTAATTTAAAATATGTTTTTACGTGAAGAAGACAGAGATAAAATTACATCGGCATCTGCTAAAACAAAGAACTTATCCCGACAAGAACAAACTGGCTCTTTACTCTAAAAATTTGTCCAAGAAGTAGGACTGGAACTGGCACTACTTGAGAATTTTTCCAGATTTTTTGCTTGACGGTATCCTAGTAAAATATATCATGTTCACAAGTGCGCTGTGCTCACATGTACCCCCCTTTCCCCTACCTGGTAATATATCTACCAGAGATACTAGTACTATCCCTTGTACCAACGCAGAAAAGAGGTTTACATTCCTTTGCTTCTAACTGTGTCATTGAAATTTAAAATCTCCTTTTGAATAAGTCAATGTCTTAATGAATGCACATAAGAACTAGGTCATTTAATTGTTCTTCCAAAATTGTCCTAATAAAAAACATAGGATTTATATGAAGTAAAGAACCACTTTGAGTCCTGCAATTTGGCCTATCTTTTTGCAGTTTAAAAATTTGTATTCTAATGCATTTAAAAATCATAATTGCTTGTTAATTGAACAACTGCCCTTTTGCTGTCTACATTTTCTTTTTATAACTTTAACCTGAAATTATAGAGAAGATGAAAAACTTAATTTAAACTTACCAAACAGTGAAGTTACTTTTACAATGCAAAATTAAGAGATTTTTTAAGTTATATGGTTTATGGAAAAGTTTTGGACAATTATTTTTTACAGACTTGTGTTCTAAGAATCTTTTACTATTATACAAAAGCAAGGTACAGAGTGGCCAAAAAACATGGTAGAAAGTAAACGATCATTATGGAAGAAAGAAAGTGTTCAAGAACATGAAACCAATGCTTTTTAATACAGATATAAATGACATTTAATGAGCAAGATTCTCAAAATGTATACCGTTCCTGGCAATAATGGTATAAAGCCTGTTCCGAAACTCTGTCATAACACCTTGGAATGTATTGGGAATCAATCTCATTTCTGATGGCCGATTTTAAATCCTCCAGTGGTTTAAGGGGTTTCCCATAGTTTCTGTCTTTGACATAACCCCATAAGAAGTTGCATGGATTTAGGTTCGGACTCCATGGGGGCCACTCTGTTCTGTGCCCCAAATATTTTTCCGTATCCAATGTGATCAAACGTTCTCAAAACATCAATTCTAGCAATGTGAAGACATCAGCAGTTAAATGGGGACGAACCACATCTTGCAATAACCAGTACCAGTGTGCTTCAGGGCCAAAGTGATGATGATCGTGCATGGATGCAACCCTACTGCTTTTATAACAATGTTTTAGATATGCAAAAATGTTGGGATGCCGGTCGAGTGGAAGTGGTTTGCTGACCCTAAACAATGCGAATACCCCCTGTTGTCATCGGTATCCATTGCCAATTTTGTCCTTGCGTCATTCTTGCATCCCAAACACTCCTGGTATAGATTCAAATCTAGCCATCATTCAATAAACAATGGAAATCAGTGCGAGATTAGAGCCACAACATCACTCATATGATGGCGTCAGAATGACTGCAACTTTCAAGTGCTATAACTTACTGCGTGATCAGGGGCGTAGCTAAGGGGGGGGGGACAAATCCCCCCCCGAAACTTTAGTCTCAAAAAAAAGGGAAAAAGAGAGGGAAGAGAAAGAAATAAAATCAAAACGATTTTTTTCTGAGTAACAAAGGTCAAAAATTCACTTTGCTCCCCCGCCCCCAATGCCATTGAAAATCTGCTCCATGTGTGACCCTCAAGCATAAAGACCCCTCCTTCTGCTGCGACAATTTTTGGATAATTGAGTGAAATTTGGCACTTCGCTTTAGAAATGAGATTGATTTGTTAAATCCACATATATGCAGCCTTTCTTTGTCATAGATTCTGCAAATTGTTAAATATGTTTAATTTTATGAGCCGCACAGTGGGAATATTGCATACAGTCGAATCTGTATATTTCGAATTTCACATTAATGAAAAAAATCAAGATAAACAGGTTTTGAAATACGGGAGCTTTAAGAAACTTTTTATAGAAATTTGAAATATGATAGTGAAAATTTGAAATCAATACTAAAGATAATATGGGCTATTGATTGAAATTCCCCTTTATTGGTTTTGTTAGGTATTTATTCTATTATTACATTATTAAGTGCTTTATTGTGAGTTTAAGGAATCATTTTGACAGTAAAAGAAACTTTAAGCATATCTTTTTCAAGAAAAAGTCTTTTATTGCTTTTTGGTCCCAGATTTTTTTTTTTTTTTTTGGATTCATTATTTATCCTCTTGAGGTTATGAATTGCAGCAAATCTAACTTGGCCAGTATTCTATGGTTTTCCTTTTTTCATCACTTGAAAAAAACTTATACTTTCTTTTCACTCCTACCATTTCGGTTTTCTAAGGACTCACAATTTTAAGAAAGAGAGCAACCAAAGAACAGTACTAATCCAGATAACAGAGCGAAATGACTTTCAACTTGAATGACCTTTAACCCTGAACTTAAAATTTTCATCTTAATATGTCAAACCTGTGAATTTCACCCTTTTACTCTTCTTCCAAGAAAGTGCGCGAAACGACTGTCCTTTGGTTAATCATCATGGAAAGCCTATTCGTGGAACGCATTTCTCCTTTTTTTTTCCACTGCCTCCTCAGCTCTTGAAGACAATTCCTCTGTTTCTGAGTTGAAGAAAATGTTTTTGTTTGCTGCTTTAAAGATCATTGGGTTTGGAATCCGAAAATGATCCGGAATTCGACACGATAGAGGTTTTTGTTGGTCTGGTCTTGTGTGTGCCATAGGTCATAGTCAAAACGACCTTTGCTAACCAGAGTATCCATTTCAATCACATTGATTTTTCAGCCAGTATTTACTGCGTATTCTTTTGGAAATGTACAGTCTGTTTAAAATAGTTCTAAGGGAAAGTTGTTGCATAATGAAGCGAGCAAAACCGATAACAAGCTTTTTTAAACCAAAACAAAAAAATTAAAATGACGAAAAGGATTGCTCCAAAAAGAGAAAGTTAACGTCATCTGAAGAAAACGAAGTACAGTCTGCAAAGCAGCATTAGTCCCATCGGACCCTTCTGAAGGTAATTTTATTTTAATTCAAAAGAAAAACTGCATAGCATTTTATGAATAAAATGTTTAAAACGAGATGAATCTAGATTATTTCTATTAGCTTGGTTCGGATTAAAAAGTAGAAAATAAAAAAAAGACTTCTGTTTATAATACCCGAAAATTGCTGTTGCTCTCTCAAATAGATATTTATGTAAATTCTAAAGCAGCTAATAAAATTAAAAATAAAGACTTGAAAGGAGAACAGATGGTATGCATTTGAGCAAATAACTTTCTACCCCCTATACTTCTTCCCTAACTTTTTTTATACAAATCTTATCAACTGCTTTAGAATTAGCATAAATGTAAATACACAAAAAGCAACATATAAATATAACGATATGAAAAGCAATTTCATTTTTTGCGGATTATAATTCAAGAAGATTTTTTTTTAATTTTATTTCATACTTTTAGTGCAAACCAAGTTAGTAAAAATAGTCTTTAGAGTCTGACCACCGATGAGATTGAAAGTCAAACATCCAGTTTACAGGCGGAGATGGAAGTGTCTATTAGCTTTCAGGGATGCCAGCTTTTGTAGATGTGTGTTAGCCTCTAAATTAAGCAGTCACACTGAAATGAACGGAACACGCTCATCAGATATTTGATTTCCCCCTGAATTGGATAGACTGGTTTTGACAAGACGTTGTTAGAAAATTTCACTTTAAATTAAATGGAGGGAAAAGAAAAAAAAGTTAAATTTTCCATAACATTAAAAAAATAAAAAATTCTTTGCTTTTGTTTTGTTTGACACAAGTATCGGAATTGGGGCGCCCCATTCCAAAGTATGTAAAATTCACCTCCCTCTTATTTTTTTTTAATACTAAAAAAATTTTACACACACATATATATATATATATATATATATATATATATATATATATAGAAAAGACCCCCCGCCCCCCCAAAAGTCGGGTGTAGCTACGCCTCTGTGCGTGATTACCATGTCACTAGGAGTCCTTTTCTTTCGAAACATTGAACAATATGCCAGCAGAAGAATTGTACTTATAACAATAAATTTGAAATCAGGAACTTAAAATACTTTCTTTCATATTTTTTTTATCACCCTGTGTAAAAATGAAAGATCAACTTAAAATTTATATTCATATGACTTAATCACTGTGATATAAGGTACACCCAGATGATTTTATAGGCAAAAAAAAAACTCTTTCAGGGACGTGCCGACCAAAATTCTTTTTTGGAGCAATCTTGGGAGCAGGAAAATTGTGAGTTAGGATCAACAAAGATATATGTACATAAAACTCAAAAACATATTCAAAAAGGCTTAAAAGAAAAGCAAAAAAGAATGACTAAATTAAAAAACTTTACCTCAACAGTTTGTTTTGAGTTGAAGTTTGCTGAACAAGTTAGTTTTTAAAGAGCTATTAATTAATCTTTTTTTCTTCTTTTTTTAGGTATGTGTAAGTACTTAAGTATGTGTTTACTTATATTTGAACTTAAATATATTTTGGCATATATTTTATATACAGTAGAACCTCTCAATGAGGGACACTAAGGGGACCGGACAACTTGTCCCTTAAATAGAGGTGTCCCTTCTTCGGAGGTAGATGAATTAATGCATGCTGTGTACTTAACTCACAATAATTTCTTAATGAACACGTAAACTAATAGCATTTAAGATTAAATAGTGGAAATGTATCATATTTGTTGAATAAAACTCTGAATAATTTAAACCGGAAAAAAAATTAAAATTTTATCAAACATTTTGTTGCATCAAAGTGTTGTAACTGATTTTTCTTTAACTGCAATTTTTAATTAATGTGTTATACGGATTTGTTTGATGTCATGTCTTTTGCAATGCAAAAAACATTGTGATCACCTTTCAAGTTTTCTATAGCAAGCTTGTCATAGGCGTATCTGTCGAGGCTGAACCCATATAAAGAAATTGATGAAGTAGAAAAGCATGAATGTTGGTCTCAGCAAAAATTTCAGAACACATATTTGTTTATTTGCATGTTAATGGGGAAGGCAAACTTTTGCCAGTTAATTTTTGGACAAAAAGTAGACCTTGAATACCAATAATTTCAATATTTCTCATGCATTTATGCAGAATTTTTTTGTATTTTTTCTCTGTGACTGTCCCTTAAATAGAGTGTCCCTTAATGAGAGGTAAATGCATAGAGGTCCCTATTCAAAGGGACTGGGACCAGAAAAAGTGTCCCTTAAATAGAGGTGTCCCTTATTCAGAGGTGTCCCTTAAAGGAGGTATTACTGTACATTACTATTATATACATTATACTACTTGATTAACAAATCTGAAGATCAAGCAAAGGCAACCTTTAAACCTTTTAACTGTTTGATATTTTATTACAAAATTAATAATGAAATTGCAAAGCAAAAAAAAGATTTTGAGAAATGATGTTATGAGAAATGAATTTTAAAATTCATGTGAAAAAATATGAGAAATGTGATGAAAAAAAATAAATAAGAAAATTTTTTTTAAGATAGGCTAAGAATACGGAAAAAATGTCTGAATCTGAGAAATTTGAAATGTTTGCATATTCATTACCAGTGCATTAGAATTTTAGGAATTTTTGCTTTCTAAAATGTATAAAACCAAAATTAGAGATCAATTTTCTGTTCTAAAATCTTAAGAAACCCAAGATTAAAAACTGGTGAACAATATAAATTTTTACAGATGGCATTCGCTAATGTATTTGGATGCAACTGGATTGACATTTTTGAGTGGTTGTAGTAAGAAGGCAAACTTACAAGCCCTTTTATTTTGAAAAAAAAAAAGATAAGAATGTGATTGAAAATAATAGTCAATACAAAATTTTTTAAGTCAAAGGAACAGAATCACATAATAAATTAAAACGATCGAGTTTTACAAAAGCAGATGCAATCAGATATTGAAATGCGTAAAAAATCGGGACTAAGTCAAAAAATCGTTAAAACAAGCTCCCAATGCATGAACTTGATGATAATCTGCAAAACCTGCCAAATATGCTGAAGGAACTGCAAAATTAAATGTAAAATCGCACTTTTGGGGCAAGTTCCCTCAAAGTTGGCTCAGAAAAGTCCATTTAGCGATCTTTTGGAGCAGTTTGGTGCAGGATCGGCGATTGGCACAGTTGGCGCAGCGGGCTCATCCCTGCTCTTTTAACATTCTTTAACATAAAAGTGTGTTTATCTTTTAATTAAGTATTTAAAATTTTACTTGTACTCTTTAATAAGAGAGCAGGTAAAATTTTAAACTATTTTTTACTATGAGCCATTTTTCAAAACATTTTATAACTTTTCTGATGTTAAGTTTACATTTATGAATTTCTACACTGTATGAACAACTTACTTTTAGTTTCACCGTCATCCCAATATAAAAATCCACTTGCATGAAAGGATGAATTCAAAGCAACAAGTAAGCTCATGGAATTCTGTCGACTGAAAATAAAAATCTAATGAAAGGAAGAGTCAGACAAACATGATAGAAATAAAGAAAGAAGAAATTACTTAAAATACTCTTTATCAATTTTTCAGCAAGAAGTTCTTTCAAATGGCTTTAAGATCAATTATGATCACAAATTAAAACATGGAAAACATTAATATGTCCTAGAGACGATGAACCTGTGAGTTTCTTGAGTTTTTAAGTGGCCTTACTATAGTTTGGGCAAGCCTAACCTGTTAGCATAGTAATGCTATGATTAGGATCTGCATAGCCTTCACAATGTTGCCAGGTTAGCTTTGCCCCAACTATAATCATTTACAATTTCTGTGCTTCATAACAGTTGCATTTTATTTTGTTTGTGGTACATAACTTAAAAATATGGCTATTGTAAAAAAGGGTTTTTTTTTACATTTGCAAGCTATAAAATAGTATTAAACGGCTGTTTTTCTTCTTTTTAACTTTTCTTTTTTTGCCAATTTAAAAATAGCATATTAAATACAAATCAATAATCCTTATTACTTGTGCAGTGTTTTGTCCATATTGTGAAGTTCAATGTGAAAGTCCCTGAAGAAAGATTATCGACACTTGATATAACTTAAACAATGAAAAAGATACATAATCTTCAGTTTATTTAATCTAAAACATTTGATTTTTAATCAAAAATTAATCCCCCTCCCTCACGCCTTTTTTCAGAGGGGTCAAGACATCCATCTAAAATGATACCCATCTTTTGAAGAAAAAAATTACGCACAAAATAATTTTGAAAAGCAATAGCTTTGTGCAAGGTAAATTGGATAAAAATGGTACAATGTTTAAAAGCACAAAAAGGATAAAAAGTTTATAAAAACGCAGATATGTTTTGGAGGCAATAGCCTCCTACCTCAGTGCGAAATGTACAAATGGATGAATTAAGGTCGACCCAACACGAAATTTCCGAACTTGTAAATTTGACTGAAATTTGTCTTAAACATTCAACCTTTATTTTTGAGAGTACTTTTTACTAACAAACTGACGGCCTTGCTATGGGCAACCCTTTGAGTCCCATCCTCAGTGAAATCTACATGGACTTTTTTCAACAGAAATTGCTTCAGTTATTTGACTTTCCACTCTGGCTTAGATATGTTGATGACACTTTCACCCTCTTAGATTGCACTGTTGATTTTGTTCCGTCTATCATTGATCTAATTAACTCCGTCGATTCTAATATTCAGTTTACTGCTGAGATTGAAAACAATAATTCTTTGCCCTTTTTGGATGTTTTAATCTCGAAGAACAATAATAAGTTTTCTACTACCGTTTACCAAAAACCATTTGCTGTCTGTCTTCCCCCACACTCTCATTCATGCCACCCGAAGAAGCAAAAAATGTCTGCTTTTATACTTTTGTCAACCGAGCCATCTCCATATGTTCTGATCAGACCCTTCTCAACAATGAACTCAATTTTTTGAAAGCCATGGCTCTGGACAGGGGTTATCCTCTTCAGGTCATCGACAGGGCTTTTTGCAAACTTTCAACCCGGAATAAAACCTCCAACATACGTAGTTTTTCTTCTACAAATTTTGTGGTTTTACCGTTTTATCTACACATTTCTTTTCGTATTTCTAGAATTCTCAGTAAATTTGACTTTCGCGTAATTTACAGACCCATAAATAAACTTTCTTTTTCCAAACTGAAGGACCCAATCCAACCACTTGATCAGTGGAGCATATATCACATTCCTCGTCAATGTAATATCGGTTACGTGGGACAGACCAGGCGTTCACTTAAATTTCGTTTGAAAGAACATGAAAACCACGTTAAAAAACAGGAACTGAACAAATCTTCAATTGCTAAACATTGTTGGGACACAGGGCACAATTTTCTCTTTTCGGAAGCCAAGATCATTTGCAGACCTACAACAGTAGGTGAATTAGATTTTCTGGAATCCTTTTACATTCATAAAAACTTGCATAATCTTTGCAATGAATCTTTTGCTGTTCCGCATTTTTCTCCAATCTTATTCAATCTTACATGTTAGAATACGTCATATTTTGCCTCAGCACTCGCTGATAGCTGATTGGTCAATGTTTTTCTGGTTACGCAATTTAAACTATCCCTTGACCTTGATTCATGTATTTGTACATTTCCTACTGAGGTAGGAGGCTATTGCCTCCGAAACATGTCTGCGTTTTTATAAACTTTTTATCCTTTTTGTGCTTTTAAACGTTGTACCATTTTTATCCAAAATAATTTTATTTTTGATTCTTAATTTACAGTTTTTTAGACAAAAACTATCAAAAACTATCAAAAAGATCAAAGATCATATGCAGTCAACTCTTGGTAACTCGCAGTCCCAAGGGACCGTCTAAAAGGTTGGAGTTATAGGAAGTTTCCACAACAGTCTCAAGAGTTTGGGACTCAATGAAGACTTTGAGATAAAGGAATATTCAAGTTATAAGCTTCGAGTTATCGAGATCTGACTGTACCAATTTATTTCGTACCTTATATAATGGGTGCTTCTCTCAAAAACCACTTTCTCAGATGGTATGCTAACAAGATGCAATGCAACAACTGCAATGTTGCTAGATAGGCAGATCATATCACTAATCAAATGTTAGATAAATTTGCTGAAATTACACTTGTGATTCATAAGGTGATTTTTTTCGTAAATTATAAGAGAAGCACTTATGGAGCAATCAGAATTAATTTAAAAAGCCCATTATATTCTTTGATTTCTTTTTCCCAACAGCAGTTGGGTTTGACAAAATGAAAAAAATTACAAAACAAAAGAACAAGAACATGGACATAAAAATAGTCATTTCCACATTCTTATCCTCGCCTCCCAGTATTGCTCTGCAACTGATGATCCATGGAAAATTCTGCACTGAAGAAGATGGCGGCCATCCACAGTCAGCTGACTTCGGCAAAGGGGACAATAAGGATCAGGGGCCAGGTTGATCCTGTGTAAGTGGGCAGCAAAACAGTCATGTCCAACAGTAAGTCGGAAAACAGCAACTGCTTCCTGGCGTAGCCAGCCTATTCTTTGAAAATTTTGATACGTAATGAATTCTAGAAAGACAATTCTTAACTTACCCCAGGTAAATATATTAGGCTCGGAATCAAAGCAGTATAAATTCTATAAGATATATGGGAGAGGGGGATTCGGCAACCAAACTGACAAGAGTCACTTTTGCTGGACCAGATAGTATTTAATTAGACTGCTTATTCTCATGATTTCTACTTCTATTTTGAAATTAAGTAGAAAAAAATTAAAAAATTGCAACAGAATGAAACCCCCTCAATATAACTTTTAATTTATTTTAAAAAGAAAACAATATTTCAAACACTAGAATGCTTGTAATGGTAATAATAATAATACAGTCGAGTCCCGACTTACACGAGAGATGCGTTCCAAGCTCCTTGCGTAAGTAGAAACTTCGTGTTGCGGAAAAATTTAGATATAATTTTTTTAGAAGCATGTCAAATTCTTTTAGACACTTATAAACACCCCTCAGACTGCTTTAAAGCATTCCTCAACTGTAAATTACAGTTTCTTATTTCAAAAACTAAACTTTTACTGGATTTGAAAAATTAAAAAAAGCTGTTTTATTCAACATGATGAAGTACTTTAAGGTGCACAAAATGAATGATCAAAGACTTAAGCAAAACAACATGGTATGCACAGTGAATTAGTAATAATAATTATGAGTAAAAAACGAAGATGATGATTTATGCTCCATGATCAGATTATTATCTAATACATTTTAAAATACGGTTGCTTTGCCTTTTCTTTAATACGTTTTTATTTGTTGCAACAGTACATCTTCCTATTATCTTTAAACCACAATACAAGAGCAGCTTCCATTTTCATAATATTTACTTTGTTTAGACATTACTCTGCAAGCTTCAATATTGAAACTAAGTTCTGAACTTTTACGGATATTTTTTTGTTTCGACTTTTTAATTGTATGTATGGTAGATTCACTCATATTTGTGTTGTGCTACCAGTGACGTTTGGTAGTTGTTCAAGCTTATCTAGAATCTTAAACCTTTTCTTGTCAGAAACTTCCATTTTAACTCCCATCTTTACAAACTTTAGATGAAACCGCGCACTAAGATGCCATTATATTTTATCAACTTTAATATCTAGAATGCAAAAAAAGATATTTAATACCTTGCAGTTATTGTTTCAGATGGCTTTTGCAAAGTTATAATTTGGCCACCTCTAATATGTAAAACAGCAGGTTGCTTGCTGTCATGAAAAGGACCACCAGATTCGGTAAACCAAGTACCATCACTATAAATAGCTAGTCCCTGTAATTAAAATTGCAATTTCATAGTAAAATCTGATGTATGAAATGAAATTTCACACCATTTGCAAGCCAAAAAACTTTGGTAAGATAAATGATTAGAAATATGAAATTAAAGACGACGTAAAATAATTTTTTCAAGAAGCACAAAAATATAAATTAATAAACTTAAAAAGAAAACCAGGTCTGATTTGATATCTCACATTGGGATAAATGTAGCAAACGCTCATATAAAATTAGGTGGTCATGAGAACCACGTAAAAATAATGAAAAAAAATTTTTTTTTTCTTTTTGCTTAAGCAGTTTTTTTTTAAAAATATTTCCCTGCAGCACATATACATAATTGATCAGAACTTTTGTTGAAAAGATACCTGAATTTAAAATAATTTTTCTAATATCGTAATATTAATTCATCTTTAACGTATTGTCCAATTAAAAATGCTTTGGCATCATCAGCTAAAGCTCAGCTTTTAAGTAAAAGCTACACTGTGAAGCCTGTCAGTTTAAAATAAATTCAGAACAGCAAAAGCTTCAAATTGGGATAAAGTATGCATTATTTAATGTCATTCAAAGAATGAGGTTCTGACAAAATCATAATGTAAACATATCTAAAAAACACTTTGAATCTGATTTTGGAAGATTGCATAGTCAACCATTTACCACTACAGGGTTCATACTCAACTTTGAAAATTAAAAGTGAGGAGTTTTTAAGGAGTTCATTTTACTTTTTAAGGATAGTTTCTTGTTTAAAGATGCATTTTTTAAAACGTATTTGAGAAAAATATTTAACATACTAAATTTATAGTAAAATATGCATTTTTCACTACTTCTTAGACTTGAGTCGTTTTGAAATCAAATTCAAATACAGGGGTGGGGGTTAACCATTAAAATATGTTTTATTTTAAAAATGAATAAAAAATGTGATATTGAT
This sequence comes from Uloborus diversus, assembly GCF_026930045.1. Classification (NCBI taxonomy): domain Eukaryota; kingdom Metazoa; phylum Arthropoda; class Arachnida; order Araneae; family Uloboridae; genus Uloborus; species Uloborus diversus. The sequence continues at coordinate 83,992,897 of NC_072732.1, read as the reverse complement.
TGAAAATCAGTATTTTCTTGAAAACAAAACAGATACTAACAATTTCTTAACCAAAAAAAAAAAAAAAGACTTTAAAAAGTAAATAATTGCTAAAATAAAAACTTTAATTAGGTGATTGAAAGTAGTAGAGGCCAAAATAACTTTCGACTATCAAAATAATCGAAATATTTACAGGATTCAAAAGGACAAACTTCAAACAGAATAAACAATTTTCGGCAAGGCTTGTGCTTGATTTTGGCGTAGAAACATATGGTTACTCATCAAGGGCACCCATATAGGGGAGCAAAGGGGTGGCTCGAGCCCCCCTTAGAAATTAGAACTTTCTTGCTTTTAGTACTTTTTTCTTTGCAAAAATGTATAAAGATTTCTTATCCAGCCATTAATGAATAAGTAATTAAAAATGTCAAATTTTAATGACTCTAATCTGTCCTGAAATCGGTTTCCATGGGGAAAATATCCTGCTAAACCATGGTTAAAATATTTGAGGCCCCCCCCCTTACAATTTTGCATATAGGCGCCCATATTAGTCATTCAAGATTAAAATACAAAAAATTCAATTTAAACATTAGGGTCCCTTTTGAAAAAGATGTACAAATTATTTTAATCTACAAAATTGATCAAAATTTTGTAGACTATTTCAAAATTTTTGTCTGACTCTATACACTGATAACATAGAAAACTGATTAATTTTAAGAATTTTTCTCCTAAAAAGTATGAAAATATTAATTCTAGGAAATGTTGTACTACTGTTTAGCTATTAAGTTGCTCTTTCATCTATGTTATGTTTATTCATGTTTTGTAATTAATATCTACATTTTTTTAAATTAAAAAAAAATGATTTAAATAAAAAAGGCAGATTTTTTTTTGTATTTAAAAATTTACAAACTTTGCCAACTACAGATGTTACGTATGTATTTTAAAACACTTAAAGAAGTTGAAACAAAAATTAATTTCTGCCAGCGATTCCGTACTTAACTTTCTGACATTCAACAATCTTAAAGAGCATGCATTTTGTTAAAAACTTTTCAATTTAATCATTTCATTAAAAATACAAATGAATTTAATTTCTTTGCGTCTTTACAAGGCATAGTAAGCGTCAAAAATGCAAAAAATCTTATACCTATGGTGGATGCAAAGAGATAGCCATTTTCAAAATGAAGGCGTTATTAGCATAGAGAACGGCACATAAAAGAATTTGTTTAAGTAAATTGTTTTAGAATTGCCTTTTAGAGCTCTACAACTAAAATATTATTAATAACAATTGACGTTATTGAAACAAAAACCAAATTAAACCAGCGATTTAGATTTTAATTTTTTGACTCTCATAAAAGACACAGAATTTGGCTTGAAAATTGTAACTTTGCGATTTTTATAGAAATAAAAAGAAATTTTGCTTAGTTGCCCTCCAAAAAAGCATAATAAGTATCAAAAATCAGAAAAATTCGATTCTCATATCGGATGCAAAGAGATTGCTTTAATCAAAATGAAAGCATCAAAAGTCTAAAAACAGCAAATGAAAGAATTTATTTCAGCAAAAAAAATTTAGAATGGTACTTTAACAAGTCTACAAAATGTTATATTATTAATAATTATCTAAATAATCGTCAGAAATTTGGAGGAAAAAAAATCGTATGTGGGAAAGAAAATAGTCTAACGAAAACATCAGATTTCCGGTATTAACAGACAAAAAAATAGTGGAATTTCAGCAAAATTCGATAGAATGTAATTACTTGTATCAGATTGGTGACAGGAAAACGATTTTAAGGTCATGTAGAATAAAAAATAAGGAGTTTGTAAAGAGATAATAGCAAAACTCGGGAGTTTTAAGGGCCCTTATTTCTTTTCTTAAAAAGCATTAGTTTATAAGTAGTTTGTAAGGAGCATGCAAACTCTGTACTATACTGCCCTGGGCAGGTAAACGGCAGTATCTTCAGAAATGAGGTTTTGAGATATTTGAAGAAATGCATTTTGGATTCCATGCTAATGATTGGGAAACGTCGGAAAGATAAGTTTTTTCGCGTTTTTTTTAAAGCGAAAACTCAAAAAGCATTTTTCTACAGTAAAGCTAATGTACAATAGATGACAAAGGTGCAAAAAAACAAAAAAATGAAAAATTTGCAGTTACATTATAGAAGAATGATGACACGAGATGATATTGCAGTAAGGATTATCCACAAATGATGTTACACTATGAGGGGGAGAGGGGAGGGAAACAAGAAGTGTGACATCATACGTTTTGGTTGAAGTAAAAACAATTTTTAAAACAAAATGTTTAAGTAATACAGCATGACATATGACAAAGGGAAGGTGCGAGGCAAAGTGTGATGCATTGTGACAAAAAACTCCGCCCCCCCCCCCTTTTGTCACTAATGTTTAAATAAAACGTTGAAAAAAAAATGACAAAAATGGCCGAAAATGTTGAAAACAAATTAACATTTATGGACAGCTTTGTAATGTGTGCGGAAAGTGACTAAAAGGTATGCAATGAAAGATAAAACAATGTTACACAAATAATAAAAAAGAAACATTTTTAAAGAGCAAAAATAGTTTGGGGTCAGAAAAGGCAAAATAATATAAAGTAAATAATAAATAAAGAAGAATAAATGTTTTTAAAAAAACTGAAATTTAATTAAAATAGATTTTAAGAAATGAAGGAAATGCATTATTATTTTAGTTATATTTCTATTACAATTTCAAGTTGAAAATGATAAATTCAAATATTTCATGAAAAACATGCACTGATATTTTTTTATGACATAAAACAAATGCTCAAAATTCACAAATACAATCATGCACTTATTTAATGACTTACTTGATAAAAATCATACCATACACCTTCAGGAAGGTAAAAGTTAACTTCAGTTGAACCCTATAAAAAATTTTCATTGATTAAAAACTGCATTTAAAAAATTAGTTCCAAACGTTTTAAAGAATTCTCAATTTTCGTTTACCTTTTCCAATATAGGTGATATTAAAAGAGAAGATCCCCACATGAACTGGGATGTTATAGAATATGTTTCATTTTCAAAAGGGAACCTACATATTTCAAAGAACAAAATCATTAGAAACAATTGGGTGATTTTCATTTTCAAAAGTGCTTTAATGCAAAAGACAGAAAAATGATTATCAAATATTATCATGAATACTTTGAAGCATTTTTGACTCTGCAAAGTTTGGAAGTTTAAAAGGAGAGATTGGTTCATACAGGTGAGAGATAAAAAATGTTCTACTTACCAAATCACCTATTTTCAACAACTTTAAAAACAGCAAATTGTTATCTTCAAAGTTTATGAACTCAACAAATTCATTTGAAATTAAATTTATTTGTTTTCATTTGAAGATTAAAATTTATCATAGAAATCTATCAAAATAAATAGTGCTTAAAATCGAAATATTCATAAAGCTCAATAAACAATGAATCTGTTATTGTTTTTCTATCAGGTATTGTACATCTCTTGATACATGCTTAATGGAAATAGTTGACCTGCTGTTAAAAAGAAAAAAAAATCTGAAAAATAATTCAGTCTATACTCTAAACTTTTTTTCTCTAACCTTTCATTTAAAGGAGCTCAACTTATACGTATGTCGACCTACACATCAAAGACTGATCCAGCTTCTGGTTATGAAGGAGTAATTATCAAAAGGAGGTCAAAATGAAATATTCAGGCACAAATAGAGGTTTCTGGTAAAATTTCTGAAATTTTAGTCCCTAAAATGCAGTTTTAGGCAATACTTGACTGCTTGGGGTTGGGGAACATGTCCCTCTCTGGATTTGCACTTGCCATATATATATACTAGCTAATTACCCGGCGTTGCCCGGGTGCTTCTCAATGCAACATATCATTTAGATAATTAAATGGATGAATTCTATCTAAATGACAATAAAAAACAGCATTCACACCACTCTAGGCTCAAATTTTCAAAAGACTGTGAATAGCACAGAAAGTTTAGCATTTGCAGGAAAAATAGCATCAAGTAAAAACGAAAAAGCGTGAGTTCTGTCAACCATATTCTTTGGTTCTGCCGTGTCCACTGGCACGTTGTCTGCGTTTGAATCAGACGGGCGGTACATCCAATGTCTTAATGCAGAGACAAATGATTGTCTTTCATATCTTGTGGGACAACCTTTTGCGTGGTGCTTCGAATATGAAAACCGTTGTGCTGCCTTTGACGGTTTTGTATACCTCAAGACATTCAAGCATGCTATAGTACTCTTCACATACATTTTATTCTGGAAAAAAAATCTTGGAGTGTTTTCCTAGAAAGAGTCGTGAATAAATTCAATGGCTTTTATCAGTTACAAATACATGCAAAATATGCCACCGTTACACTATTTTCAGATATGAAAATCATCCTCAATGGCCTAAAAGCTAAACAGATAGTCCACTGTACAGAAAATAAGGAATTCGGTCATTGTTATTAATAGCCATTAACATTTCGTTTTACCGATAATCGACGGTGTTTTTACTTTCAAGGTTTCACGTGTTAGGTAGACTCATTTTATAATTTTTTGTAAGTGTTCAGGAATGTAAGCACATTCCATAGAAAACGTTCACTTAGTACAAATAACTTCACAAAATGTGTCTGTTTGCCCTTTCTGTGGCGATTTAGAAGCATGCCATGGAGTAATATTAGGTAAGTGTAAATTGCATAAAAAGACATACGTCAACTACATTTTATTTCCTATATTTATGTCAAATTTCTATTTTCGTAGGTAAAAATGACAGTTAGATATTAATATTGGTGTCTTGCAACGATTCAAAATTTGTCTAGATTAAAATTTTATTTCAAATTTTTAAAACCTCACACTTGCTGTAAATGTTGTACATGATAACTCAAACTGATGCAAGTATTAAGATCACTTATTTAGGTTTGCTGCTCTGAAGTATTCCTTTGAGAATATCGAACTTTTAATTTGCAGAGGCACAGTCGTCATAAGGGGTAGGAATGGTTCCACTGAATAATAGTTACCATAGAAACAGTTACAGTTATTATTTTAAGATACATAAAGCATTAAAAATGGAGTACGTGGACGCGAACTTATGGAACGAACTATATAAAAACCGTCAATTGAACTGCCTTATAGAAAAAGAAATAGGCGTGCACATTTTGGTTACTATCCCCGTTGTTTTTTTTTTTTTTTTTTTAATTATTTGCAAGCCAAGAAATTAAAAGAAAGAAAAAAACCGTCTTGTTTCTACTTACAACTATATAATAGACAATTCTTTTGTTTAATTTCAAATTTGCTAATTTCTGGTAATGAGCATTACTTCTATGTGAATGCCACCACCTCATCAAAGCACTTACTTGTGATTGCAAAAATTTTAGTAGACACCTAAAAAACTAAACTATTCCTATTTGTTTTCATCATATAAATTTAAGTAAAGTAAAAATATAGTGAATGGAATATCATGATGCTTATATGTCTATTTTTTTTTTTTTAATTTTTTTTAAAACAGGCAGAAAGATAATGAATGGGCAAAAGGTTGAATAAGTCCTTACTAATTTTCATTAACTTTGCTTCAAAGGTTGCCTTCTAGTGTCATCAACAGTACATTTAATCATCCTCAAAATTTGGCAATATTTTGATTCTTTAAAGTAAAGCCACATTCTTTAGTAAATTCATATTTCTCAACTGGACATTTATTTAAAAAAAAAATTATTGATGATTTTTTCATTCAATGGTATTTGTTTACTTATTTGCACATTTTCAAATGCATATAAATTAATAGGTTCAGAAATTCCAGAAAATAGTGTTTGATTCCTGATATTGAATGTAGCAGTGGGCCGCATGGATTAGCTTTGTTGGTCGTATGTTGGAAACTTATTACTTTAGAGTATTAGAATTCCCCATTTCTATATTCTATTGCCTGACTAAAGATCTTTTTTCCAAAACCTTCAACAATTCATATATACTCAGATAAATTTAATAATTAAGTTTTTACAAGTGATGGAAACAAACTCGGATGCAATTGAATTGCGTTTTTGAGTGGGCCTGGCAAATTCAAGAACGTACAAATTCGCTACAACAAAATATAAAATATCAAAAGTGCTCAAAATAATGATAAATCAAAATGAGTGATATCAAAGTAGTAAAATCACATTGTAAAAAAAGTCGAGGGGCTGCAACAGAAATGGATGCATTGAGATTTCAAAATTCAGATTTGTTTTTGGGATCGTTCAAATTTCCAGCTTTAATAGCTTTTATATGCGCAATACTGTTAAATCACTCAAGATTTCTAATACTCATTTAGCTATTGTTACTTTCTCTTTGCCCTGCACATTTTCCATGATGTTTTCAGGTCTGAAATTTGCTTATTTCTTTTCCATGACTTTCCAGGATTTCCATGACCCGTACGAACCCTGTATTTCTGAAATAATTTATCCGCAGTAAAGGTTATATCTATAATTGAATTCTAAAATAACATGTGTCTGTGCTTGAGGGTGTTAACATGAGATAGGTTTCTAATACTTTAGGCATAATGCTTTACTGCCTGAGTACTGAAAACTGTCTGTACAAGAGGGGCGGCGGTTAGAAAGGGCTTTACTATTTAGATAATAAATACAAATGTAAAGAAGTTGTTCATAAAATCTTTTCAATAATCTTGATTGCAATAACTTTTTGGCTTTCTTTAAATCAAAAGTGCAAGATATATAGCATAAAAGAAATATAATTGATGTGTTTTCTTGATTTATTACAATTGCAAACAGAAAGATTAAACTTTAAAAATCATGGAATAAATTTTTAAAATATAATATAAAGTGGAAGTCATTAAATGAGACATTTTGAATGTAATTGTGTAAAACGTTTGAAGGTGCAAACAACACACGAGTAAAATTTAGCATTTATAGATAAAGTTAAAAGAATATAGTTTGCTACACTTATTTAGAAAAGAATAACTATTACAGCAAGGAAAACAAAAACATAAAAAATAGAAAAATCTTACTCATGAAACAGTGGTCGCAGAACTGTAGAACCTTTGATGTGAGATAGATAAAATAATGTATAAAGATAAGGCAACAACTCATATCTCCTGGATATGGCATCTCGAACAGCATGCAAAAAGTCCTGACTATACACTTCCTTTTTCTGTAGCTACATGGAAGAAAAAGCACTTTTTATTACTTAAACTGTTTTTGCAGCAGTTTTGCAATGAGTCAATGACACAATTGAAGAGCTAACTGAAAAAAGCAGGTAGCTTCAATTTCAATGCTTTCAAAAGGTCTGCACTGGAGCTAAAACACCAATCCACTTTTATACGAGGGCAATTCGGATAGTAACCTCCGAATCGCTGTAAATAAGACAAACCAGCACAGAGGAAAAACATTTATTTACATATCAAAGGAACAACTCTCTTCTATTTTTCAACGTAGTTGCCGCCGTTATTTAGGCACTTGTCGTACTGTTTTACCAATTTATCAATTCCATCTGCATAAAAAGCGGCCGCCTGCAATTTAAGCCAATGTGTCACTGCGCTTTTAAGTTCCTCGTCGTCAGCGAAATGCTGTCCCCCAAGCCACTTCTTCATTGCAGTGAACAGATGGTAATCAGAAGGAGCCAAGTCTGGGCTACAAACGGCCTTCCACTCCGTGATTCATCATGGATGTCTGTTCTTCCATCCTTGAAAAAGCGTACCCACTGACGCACTACACCTTCACTCATAATGTTTGGGCTGTATACGGAACACAATTCACGATGGATATCCGCTGCTGGCATTTTTTTGACCAAAACAAATCTTATCACTCCTCGCACCTCATAGTTCACAAGACTTTCTATGGCGGCACTCATTTTGTCACGCTATAACTAGCGAATGTTTGGTCCTACAACACTCTCACTCTCCCACTGGAAGCTTACTGAATCTCAGATTAAGCGTGCATTCGATTGAGGGCGCTCAGAACCGTATTTCCAGCGCCACTCCCAAACAGCGGTTACTTTCCGAATTGCCCTCGTATATATATGAACTCCCATTGTATGCTTCTCAATACAGTTATACAGGAAGAAAAATAAAAAATAAAAGAATAAATAAACTGTTTTGTACCTTAATGCCGACTTGTTGATAATTGAAATCAGGAGGCACTTCCTCTTTATAACAAGCCCTCAATTACAAATTTCTTGTTCAAGTTAAAAATAGCAGAAATATTATGATATGGGAATATTTTTGTGCCAAAAGAGTCAGCTCTTAAGTTTAAACAGTAAAAACAAATTTAATCTACAATCGAATCTTGTTAAACCACTAGACTTAGTTACTGGGCAGGAGTCGAGGGTGGCGGTTAAATGTAGTTTTACCAAATCTTCATATGAAAATTTTTATGAAAACATATTTGAAAGCATGTATTTTAATTTCCAAAGGAACCTTAAATTTTTATAGCAAATAGATTATGCCATGATTTTTTTATTCTTAAGCATCTATACATTCTAGTCTTCTATTGTGTCCGAGTAACAAGTTTAATTGGAGATTAAAATCAATACATATTTTGCGTAACATAATGTATTCCCCAGCCAGTGGAAAAGAATCATGCAGTTCGTTATGGCATAAAACCGAACATTGCACTGGATTTAATACGTTGTGATTGTCAAGAGGGGTCCTGAAGAGGATTTAACATATTGATTGCCTATTATGAGATAACTTGTAGATAGCATTCTTTTCTTGGATGCCAAATAAGAGCAGGGATCATGATTTTTTTATTTAAATCGGATTTTTTTTTTTTAAATCAGATTTTTTAATCCATCATCTTGGGGGGATTTTAATGCCCACTCAACTAAATGGAGATTTTTTAACCCATCATCTTGGGGGATTTTAATGCCCACTCAACTAGATGGGGATATGCTCAAAATTTTCCTATGGCAACTTGTTGGAGGCTTTTATTGATATAAACCAAGTTGAATTTATTGAGAACTCCAAGAGATTTCAAGCCCAAAGCTGGCACATGAACCAAGAGGTTACCCGTTGGAAGTTGAAAAAAGCTGATTGAAGAAGATATGCAGAACTAACTTACTGATTTGTATGTGGGTGACTGTGATTTGGATGGAAATAATGATAAAGCCCTAAATGGTATAATGACTGCTATACTGAACTGTGCTAATGCATGTATCCTCAGAGGGCATATTAAGAACGTGAAACCTTTCTGGAACGATAAATTACAGACCCTCAAGGTAGAAAAAGACCTTGCTAAAGATAAGGCTGCCTGATCAGGCATTCTTGAGGATTGTATAACTCTTAGGAAAAAGCAAGTTGCTCTAAAAAGAGAAATTTTAGAGGCAAAACGCAGTTCTTTTACCGAATTTTTAGAGGACATGAACTATTGAAAAGACGGTCCAAAGGCTTTTAAATTTGTTCTGCTCTGAACGATAAACGAACCCAACCGTGCAAACAACCAATGAGCGTTGGGGGAAAAATCTTAACTTCTGATCAAGACATAGCCAAGGCCTTTTTAAAGCACTATCGAAGTGCTAGTAATTTCAACCCAAGGTCTCATATTAAGAGAAAAGAAATCTTCACTCCTGAAGTGAACCAGGATTGGGAACATCTTTTTTCCTCTCCTTTTATCAAGTTGTAATTTTGGAGAAGTCTGCAGAAAGTTATCTGGGGCGAGAGCGCTGATCCTGATAATATTCTTCCCAAATTTATTTTGGAACTTGGCATAAAGGCTAAACAAAACCATTTCACTTTTTATAAACAAAACTTGGGTTGGTAGTTTTCCAAGTTGCTTAAGAAAAGCAGACGTTGTTTCTATTTTAAAACCAAGGAAAGACCCAACAGACATTCAAAATTTTCGACCAATTTCTTTGACATGTATTTTAAGCAAATTGACTGAACAAATAGTAGTTGATCGTTTGCAGTTTTATCTCGATAGCTGTAATCTTGTCTCTGAGAGACAGGCAGGCTTTAGAAGGAGATATAACACCACCAAGCAAATTGCACGACTAACCCAACACATCAAGAATAAATTTCACTGGAAGCAAAGCACAATTGCTGTCGTTGTGGATTTAAAATCGGCTTTTGACCGCGTGTGGAGAAGATTGCACCTCAAAAAACTTTCTAACTTGAAAGTTTCGGGCTATCTCTTTAAATGGATTAGTGACTTCTCATCACAGAGGTTCATAAATATCAAATTTGGAAATTCTCGTTCTGGCTACAGACAAACCAGGCAAGGCCTTCCTCAAGGCCCAGTTTTAAGTCCAACTCTAATTAATATCATGATAGACGACCTATTAAGCTTCCTTGACAAAGCTGTTCCTGAGATTAATTCACTGCTATATGCTGATGACCTCGTCATATGGTCAACTAACTCTGATATCCCTCCTTTGGGAAAAAACCTTAATAAAGCCCTTGAAGCCTTGACCCTAGAAAACGAGTTCAAGATAAATTCTGAAAAGACAACTTTTGAACTTTTCACTCTAAGCACCAAAGAAGCACGACATCAGTTTGATCTATAGTGATACTTATTTGAACAGGACCGATTGTGCTGCTTACCTGGGTATGGCATTAGACTCTAAACTACACTGGACTAAATATATTCATCTAGTGGTCGATAAGGTGACGAGTAGATTTAACTAGCTAAAAAGAATAGCTGGGGTGAAATGGGGAGTTTCCCAGAGCGCTCTTATCTCCACCTTTAATTCATACATTAAACCAGTTTTTGATTACAGTGCTGAACTCCTTATCACTGCTTCTGATAGTGCTCTAGATAAACTAGACGTTGCACAAAACAAGGCATTAAGGCTCATTACTGGCGCAGCAAAATCAACCCCTATTGCTGCTATGGAATTGCAAACTGCGACTAATTGTTTGTCAGATAGACGGACCACAGTGCTTTATCTCTAAGTGAGAAATTGCTTAGAAACGAGGGTTTTCGGAACAGCTACATCCCTCCTCAGATCAGACTCAAAACACAACATCCTTTCTTATTTGAGTTCCACTAACTTCCTACAGACCTCGATGTCTCAAGCATCAGACAGCCCAATTTTAGACAGTCTATTTTCCCTGGTACTTTAAATTACGCTACTGCTAATTTGGACTTGGTGCAGCCTCTTTGTAAACATTCTTCTTCACAGGCTGAGTTAAGGGCTTTTGCCCTGGTTACTATTCATGAAAGGTATCCATTTCAAGATTGGCTTCACATATATACCGATGGATCTGCCACAGCCTCCTCAGGAAAGGCTGGTGCTGGAGCTTTTTCCAAATTTTTTAAAAATCTTAGTGCCTGGTCAGATAATTTTGACGGTGAAGTTTTTGCACTTTATATGTTCCTGAGGGCTGTCACTGAGATCTCTTGTCAAAAAATTGCCATTTTTGTTGACTCTCAAGCTGCAATACAGTCCATTACAGACTATAACCTTTTCCCAACAGAGACTGAGTTTGAATGTAAACTCATTATAAGTTCACTTCTTGATTCCGGTAAAGACGTTGTGCTCCAATGGATACCAAGCCACTGCGGCATCCATGGCAACGAGCAAGCTGACTTATTGGCTAAAGAGGCTGCAACATTAAATCCTTCTTTGAAATACCAAGCGACACCTTGGGAGCTATTTCAGGCTCAAAAAAATTTCCTCTCTCCATGACGTTGCCAGCAGAAAATCTTGGGCATGTCTTCTTGAAGACCAAACAAGACTGCAACTTTCCCTCCTCCCTAGAGTTGAAGGGGTTATATCTTTTTGTGTCATTACTGGTCAACTACTTACAAGCCCATATTTTTAAAATCGGACTGGCCAATTCTCCACTGTGCCCACTGTGTGAGGGTACTATGCAAAAGACAGGGGAGCATCTTTTTGATTGCCCTAGTCTTCTCGATGTGCTCAAGGATGTCGTCTTCAAAGAGCTTTCCCGATCTACTACTACATCATTGTTGTATTGGACTGCAAGGCACCCATGTCCGAGAGGACCTTGGAGGGTGTAATTATTTTAAAAAAAAAGATAAATTTTTTTTTTTTTTTTTAATCTTCAAAAATTTGTAGTTTATGAGCATAATATATATCATACAAATGATGAATCCAGTTTACTTTTAAAACTAAAATAAGTTCTCTAACTTTTCCATACATTCCTAAGATTTATAATTATGTTATAATACTTAGATAAGAAGTTATTTTGTTTTATGCTTTACTTAAAAATAAGGTTTCCATCATCATGTACATTTAAGTGCAAAAGAATATGCTGAGAAATTATTTTTCATAACTATAATAGTGATGGTGTATATGAAGAACTACAATTTTTTATTTGATTCTACTCTGATTTGAACTATAATTTTAGAGTAAAAAAATTTTTGCAAGAGTGAAAATCTGTTTCACACACAGAAAGTGGCATCTATGTAATTTTGCCTGTTGAAGTTAAGATTGTATAATGCAGTGTAGTTAAATTTAGAGTCACACATTCTAAAAATGCGAAATTAATTTATAAAAATAAAATAAATGGATTTTAATTAATGATTTTGTTACAAAAATCATTTGATTCAAATAAATTGATTTAAATCAATGCTCTTTTTTTAAATCACTTGATTTAAATCATGATTTTAATCATGATCTAAATCAAGCTGATTTAAATCAATGAACCCTAACTGAGAGTGATCTCTTACTTTTTGACTAGCCATTTTCATGCAGCTACAATTAAACTTGGAATATATAAATGTTTATATCGATAGATGGCTTCTGAAAAAAGAACAAAAAATCAATTCTATTTGTGCCGACTTGCACAAAGAGAAAATTTATTAAAATACAAACAAAAATTTAATTATAAAATTAATTCAAATTCAAGAAAAAAAATTATATTTTATAGTTTGTGAAACTTTTTAAAACAATCTTCCACACAAATGGAAGATTCTCCTAGCAGGCTGGACAGGCGTTTGTTTGAGTACAAATAAGACATGGCTTTGTTGGATGCTTTTTTTCTCGGTAAGTGGTTTAATTTTTTATGCTTTTTGATGATAACTCTGCCTTAGAACTAGAGTTTTTAACAATTAAATCAAATTTCATATCAGGTCAGATTTTTGAAAATTGCTGTGGCAGACAAAATGTTAAAAATGCTCAGTTCTGTAACAGAGCAAAGGAGCCTCAAAAATGTATTGCAATGGCCCTCCAAACATATAAATGGGCCACTGTCCACCACAGGAAAAATTTATGAATGCAATTGTTTAAAAAATTCAACTAGAAAAAAAATGACATACCACTGAGCCATGCATTTGCATAAAAGGATAAAATGAACACAACTGAAACCATCTCAGGAGTAATTCCTCATTAAATTCACTAGATTCTCCTTCATCTCCACATATGTTCATGCCTGACTGAAGGAAAGACAGTTTTCAAAATGAGCATGTACAGTTTAAATATAAATTTTCACATAATTAGAAGTATAATGTTTTCATAAAAATGCATTAACAAATTTTTAGTAATTTAGGCCACAGAAAAAATGTCACATTCTGGTATAATAAATGCAACAGAAAAAAAAAGTTAAAATGTGAATTCTATGACAGAAATCATAAGCAATCCATTTTTAAAATTTTTTTTTTAACGTTTTACTAAAACATTAAACCATCAATGTCCGAAATCAAATTTCTTCAAAATTTATATAAATATAGTGCTTCTGGTACAAAATGAGCAACTAAAGTAATTTTTTAAAATTTCTATTTTGAGAATTTGAATTTTATTTTAACTAAGATAAATGACTCAAGCGCTGAGCATTAAGGTACAGGTTACATAAAAATTCTAACAAAGGTTTTTTCTTTTCAACTTTCAAACTTTCAACTTCACAAACTCAAAGACAAGAAAATCAAAATCCAAAAAACCTTTAGGATCTAGAAACCCATCTCTCAAGATCAGCAGATAACGTACGAAAAGAATGCTATGGGCCAATTCAACCAACAGATGAAGATTGCACCACTCAATGGATACCAACTCACACTGGCAATGCAGCTGTTGATAACTTGGCTGCAAAATTGAGATTACTATTGAGAAATCTCTTTCTTCTGCCACACTTTGAGACATAATTCAGACACAAAGTCGAAATTCAGAAACAGAATCATTAAGATAAAATACCAGATCTGTCAATTAAATACTAACAGGGAAATTTTTAAAATCTTAACAAAACTAAGATCTTGATCCTGCAAGGCCATAAGAATGCAATGAAAAGAAATAAGGATGCACTAACTACAGAAACTACTGTGATCTGAACTGGAATTTGACTTATTTAGTTTATCTTACCCCACTATTATAATGGTTGCAGCAGATTTCTATTTGTCCCAAGAAAACTTCTAGGCAGGCAGTTGCCTACCAATAGCCAAGTCTTCATGCACAGTGCAAGGGCGCCCATATAGGGGGGCAAGTGGGGGCTCAAGCCCCCCCCCCTTGGAAGTTAGAGCTTCCTTTGCTTTTAGTACTTTTTTCTTTGCAAAAATATAAAAATATTTCTTCTCCAGTCATTAATGAATAAATTATTAAAAATGTAAAATTTTAATGACTCTAATCTGTCCTGAAACCTGCCTCCATGGGTCCATATCCTGCTAAACACCATGGTTAAAATTTCTGAGCCCCCCCCTTACAATTTTGCATATGGGCGCCCATGGCACAGTATTATCTACCTATACTGTACATGGGCTTAATAGTCAACCTATAGACCAGGATATTTGAGGAATGTGGTCTCCCATGCAACATTTTAAGGAAGTACTCAATTTTGACCATTTGCAACAATTGTTATGTCTGGTAAAAAATCTAGAAAGGCCATAATTAAATCATTTCTGCATGATATTCTAATTAAAAGGAAGAGCTTTTTTTTGTGCATGTGCATGGGGCGGAGGAGGGGAGAGGATGAGAAACTTGCACTTATCATGAGAATTTTCTGGGAATATTACCTTCATTTCGATATGGATTTGAGAGGAACTGATGATATTATTCAAATGATGGTTTTTTGAGAACAATGACTATTTTGATGAGTGTATTCTAATGAGCATTTTTGATGTTAATTCAAAACAGCTGTCCTTATTTTAATAGGGTTTTATGGGAAGTTGTTCTTATTGTAATGGATATTTTTGTGGTGTTGATTCTAATAAGATTTTTAAGAACTAATGCTGCTGCTTAAAAACTGTTCTCCTCATACAAATGGGTATGGGTTAGAGATTGTTAATCATATTCTAAAGTGGATTTTTAGAGGCATTTTTCCTTTGTGTGGGAATTTGAGGAACTGTAGCATTAGTGAAAATTTTTAGGAGCTACAGTCCTCATTTTAAAGAGAAATTTTAGGAACAATTACCGAAATTCCTTAGGAAGTAATCCTTATTATATTGAGGTCTTTGGGCACAATTGCTCTTATTAATGAACTGTTGTTCTTAGGATTTTGGGAACAGCTTTTTTTTTTCATTGTGGAAATATTTGAGACAGTTTTCCCAATTTAAGAGTGGTTGCATTTATTATTCTCCTTGTGGTGACCCGAGCAGAATAGTTCCAACGTGGTCCATGCATGCAGTAAGAGGCGACTTGACAGCCAATCTAAGGTGTGAGCCACAGTGGCTCACTGCTGATGGATGGGTGGTATTTGGGTTGTATGATGTATTAAACATAGGCGGATTTAGGAATGAGTTCCTGGGGGGGCAGGGTTTTTTTTTTTCCGAGCAATATTGACTGTTTTTGGGTCTCTCTTGTAGTCCGTACAACTTTTCTGTCGGTGGCAAAAAAGACCACCCCTCCCCCACACACACTATGTTGTCCTTTTTCCTCAAGGTTCTGCCTTACTTATATTGTGTCGCTTTATTAATATGTAATGTGCTGTCCTTCTTAAATTGAACCCAAGAGGGGTAATGGTGCCCCTTTAAGTAGGGTGTAGAATATCTGCAATTTCAGGGGGTCCGGGGGTTTCTCCCCCAAAGGAATTTTTGTAAAATAGATATAAAATTCTGCATTTTGAAGTCTTATAAGGGGTAATTGGAACTACAAAAATTTCAGAAAAAATAGGCAAGATACTGTTTTGCAAATTACGATAACACAAAATGAAAATTGTTTTCGGGTCAACAAATCAAGGACAGCAGCCCTTAGAAAGAAAAAATGAGGAAGAAGAGAAAATTGGTGCATTGTTATTTGCTTACATCAGCTGTCAGTTCAACTCCATAAGCTTTTGATTACGCCTCCAACTCATCCACAAATACAATAAAGAACTAAAAACAAAATGATCAGAAGAAAAAATGCTTTAAAAGTAATGGTGTTAAGTAAGTAACAAGAGAGTAACATGCTGCCAGTTTGGACCATTCATAATTTATACAATTGATTTTTTAAAAAAAATGAAGCACACTTTGATTAGGAACTTCAAAGACTCATCTAATTCTTTTCAAGGACTCAAGAATAATTAAAATTATTTAAGGCACTTCATTTGCCCTTTCCAATCTCTGAAAACTAGTACTAGATTGTACAGTTTTACAGTATTGTTCTAGCTTTGTAAGAAACAACTATTTTAAGTTTAAAAGAAAAAAAACCTTTAGATTTGTCATTACAACAACTTTTTTTTTCAGTTACAAGTAAGAGAATGAAAAAGAATAGAGGTAGCTTTTTTTTTTAAGTACTGCATTCAGACTTAAATAAACAGCAACATATGAAACATAAGAGTCACAAAAATGTATTCCAAGTAATATGTTGCGGAAATGTGAGAACCATGATTTTTACATTTTTGATACAGGATGGGGCATGGAGCTAAATTTGACATATTTCAGCATTTCTGCCCCTACCCCCTCACGTTTTTTATATATTTTAAAATTTTTGCTATGCATATACACTTTTCCAAATTTTCAAGGTTTTCAAGCACTTTAAAATGAAATTTATTTTTCAGGCATTTTTTTTTTTTTTTGGAATAAGTCGTGAAATTTTCGGGAGATGGGGGCCTATAACAAAGCGGGTGTCCTAAGCTACAGCATGTTTAGTTCATAGGTAAATCCGTTTTTTTTTTTAAATCTTTGTTTTTGTTTCTAATGTGTTGGAAATAATCATAAATTATTTTAAGTATTGCAGCTTTGCAGCTGAATACATAGCTTGTTATTTTCACTTATATACTTGTCCTAAAGATTTTCAGTTCAAAATAATAGTTTTCAACACATTTTCAGCAACCCAGTTACAGTGTCTCCCCCCCCCCCCATCAGAAAAGGACAGTTGCTACTTTCTTCATTTTCACTTCTGAACTATTCAAAAAAGATAAAAAACATGATTTTTTCTTTTAAGACTTTGGAAGGTTTGTTGTTATTATGTATAAAGTCCTCCTAAGACTGGGGGGCATTCCCCCCCTTCGCTCCCCCCATAAATCCACCCATGGTACTAAACGGTTCCCTCGAGGAACTGGGCGATACCTTGTTGTACTTAGCCTTGCACTTGTACAAGGTGGTTGTGCAGTGTTGACCTTTTACCACCTCCCAGCTCTCCTGGAGTTGGATACTGGATGGAAGGAGAAAACCAGCAACCTTGCTGCTGGAGGAGGCGGGGGTTCGAGTCTTGCAACCCACCAATTGAAAGGGGTGAGGGGTGCACCGGGTGCAGGTCTGCAACCCACCAACTCTGCTGTAGTAGGGCAGGAAATGCTCATTTTTGAACAAAAATGCAAAAGGTGCAGGCAGGAGAGGGGGAGGCTGGTACAGGAGGTGAAAGGTCACTGGGCCATCCTTTTCTGACAAAGTAGGAGAAACCAAACATCTTTGGTCGGAGGTTTCAACACCGTCCCCTTCATAAACTGCTGCAGCTTTATGAGTAAGCAACTAGAATCCTATGCTCAAACAGTGAATATGTTTATGATGGCTGTTGTGAAAGAAACTTTCCCTTTGGAGTAGTTATCTCATGATGACATTGAACATATTCAGCTGGTCATCCTAAAGAGGACAGTCATGATACTCTTTGGGGATAACATGCTGAAAATGCAAAAGGCTTCTTTATAAAAATAGTATTAGGAAGTCTTTTAGTTTTCTTATTAGTCATTGCACATTAAAGTGGCACTTTGCTTTAATAGGTGTCAGTAAGGATCCAACTTTCTGAGGATGTCTCTTTCTTGAGGAAACTCTCACATCATGTGTGATTCTGAAGTGGTTTTTTGCCTATAGGTTTAAAGACCTTGGTCCTCATTTGTTTTAACCATCGGAGATCATAGCATTCCTATTAGGTGTTTGCTGAATTTTGTTTCAGCTACTGGTCTGTTCTAAGACTTCTGTTTGGGCACTAGTACAATAGACATCTGGTCCCAGTACTTGGTTTCTTGAACCCCCTTTCTTTAATTTCATTCATTCAGTTGTATTTATTCCAATAAGGATTTTGAGAGGAACTATTAGAGACTACTTAAAAGCTGTTGTCCTTATACTAATGGGGATTTTTAAGCAGTCATCCTAATACCAAAAAATATCTTCAAGAAAATAATATTATTCCCTTCATTGCCAATAACAATTCAGCAGTCAAACCAAACTATATTATTAATTGAGAAAATTTCTTTTTGACACTTTGTTTCCCCTGTATCAAAATGGTTAAATAACATTATGGTTTGAATTATTATTACAATTAGATTTGTATGCTCAAGCAAAACACACAATTTTTGTATTAACTTTTATGCCAATTTGAAATTAAAAAAAAAAAAAAAATCATTCACAACAAACTTTCAATGACAAACTAATGACAAAATTGATTATATGCCTGTTTTTAGACTGTTTTCAATGCTCTAATATGAGGTTTAAAATTTTAAGAACTAAATATTAAAAATTCACACAAATTTTAAATTTTTTAATTAGTACCTTTTATTTTGGAGTTAAAATACTTGAAAATCAATTATGTAAGATAAAACTAAAAATAATACTTACAAATGGAATTCCATGATAATTTAATTTCAAAATTATCGATACAGAAGACTTCAAGCCTTTCCAATCACATTTGAGTCCCTTAACTAAATGGCCAGCATATTGGCCACTTCCAACAAATGTTGAGTCAGTCAACATTAATTTTCTTCTCGTGGCATAAATAACGCTAAATGCTCTGAAACATGTAATTTAAAACTTGAGCGCATTTATAACATAATAAGTACTGTAAAATGGGGGAACATTGTTCTAAAAAGTTTTTACTGATTTTCGAGGACTTCAGTGACCAAGTGGTTGATAATGCAGAATTTCTTTCAACTAGGTAGAAGACAACAGTAAACAGGTGGGCAAGTTGCCAATTTGAAACCGAAAATCAGTAAAAAAACTTTTACATTTTTTGGAACAATGTTCCCCCGTTTTACGGTATACCTATATAATGAACTATGAAACCTTTACTGCTCAAGTGATTCGATTGACTGCTTATGTAACACTACATAACACTTCATACAACTTGAGGAGCAGTGAACAATGTGGATGGAAAACAGCTAAAAAACAACATTTGGTTGAATATTCAAAAACATTATGAAGACAGTGGCATTTTCAATACAGAAGAAACTGACCTGTTCTGTAAGCTTGACCCAGATAAAACTGAATTTTTCAAGAATGAAAGGTTCAATAAAAGAAAAGAAAGAAAGAATATTCATGGAGTTTATTGAAAGAATCACAGTGCTTGCTTGCAGTGCTGTAAGCAAGGTTTTCTCAAAGGTAGGGGGGGGGGCAGATGCTCATGGTCATTGGGAGGGGGAAGGGTTACTGACTGATGGGTGAAGAAGTGAAACATGTTATTCACAGTGGATAACTGTCCACTTCACCTTTCGGTGCAAAGTTTGAAAATAATCAAATCTGAATTTTATACATAAATTAGCATAAGCAAGCAACAGCTGATAGATCAAGGAGTAATAAGATGCCTTAAATGCCTCAACAGGCCATGGTGGATTGATTGGTAAGGCCACTTGGACCGGAGGGACCCAGGTTCAATCCTAGCCGGTTGAAGATCTACTGTCTTCATTAATGGTGACTGGGGGATGTTAATTATGCTGGTGGCCACAAAGTCCTCCAAGTGAAAAGATATCTCTGGAGGTACTGGACCAGGGATTGTTGGTTTTCTGGTCTGGATCAAAACATCAGAGCTATCTTCACATGTCCAACTGGTTAAATCACAAATTGTGGTAGGTACGGGGGTCCCTGCAGTGAAAAGAAATGCCTCAACAGAAAACTCATGTTAATGCATATTTTACATAGCTTGAATGACGAGAAGGTGTGCACACAATTATGGTTTCAAATACAATGTGTTTTCTGGATTCCCGAATAAAGCGTGGAGAAAAGACAACAGAGCAAAGCATTTAAAACCCCTTTTGCCACTCATGCTTTGTTTCAGTTGAAACAAGAAGTTGATCAATTATATAATGAGTTTGATTTGATTTTAACCTTTCATATAGATTTAAGTGGTTTACATTAATAGGAAAATTTTGATAAATTCATTTCTCCTGATGAAGAATGAATAACTTTCAAAATTATTTTCGATTTAGAAACTGCTACAGAAATTCTAACAGTAGAAGAAACCAACAGCATTTGAAGAAGTAGAAGATATTGAAGTATGTGTAAAAAATGCTCAGAAATTAATTAGCTTGGTCTCACATTTTAATGAAACTAGAAGTACAGAACCAAAATTTTTAAATTACTACAGAACGGACTACTATATATTGTAGATCATATTAAATGCCAATTATAGAGCATAAAATGTAAACAAGCAAGAATTATTTTTTTCGAAGAAAATTCTCTCAAAAGTTATTTTAATAGCTTTGTAATAAACGTTGATGAAGTAGCATTTCAAATTAAAAAAAATATATTAATGTTTTATATTTTTATAATGTTAAGTGAAGATTTTATAAGCATTTTCAAAATAAAAAGTTTAATTTAACTGAAGTTTAAGTCATTAACCACTTGTTTTTGCACTAACCAAATCTATAAAGTCACCTTATTGTAGTGTGATAAATATTCTGGTCCTCTAAATGATATTATAACTAAGTTCCACTGTAAGCAGCATTTTTTTTTTTTTTTTGATAAAAAAGCACTGGTTTGAAATTTTGAAGAGAGCAGAAATTAAACAGTTGTGACAACAAACCTAGATACTTTCACAAGAAAGTAAAAAAATTATACAATTCAAAATTTAAAAAAGATTTTACATTTAACTCACTTATTTTTTCAGCATAAACTCAGATACATAATGTTTTTAAATTTAGGAAATAGCAATAACTACTAACTGCTCAGTTGCTATGGTTGAAGAAAGGCTATAGAAGTTATGATAATCATAATGTGTTATTGCATCATCCTTCCAATGCAGCATTGCATCCAGACAAAGGGTATTGTGGTACAGTGTCTTGCTGCGAAAAACACCTACATCAAAAAGAAATGAAAAGTTAAGGAGCTACAGAGCAAAAAAAAAGTATGGACAAAAGTAAAAATACATAGAAATTAACGTAACACAAATTAGTATGCAATTAGAAAATAATACATTAATACAAATTAATATACAGTGAAATCCCATTGCAATGAACTTAAAGGGACCGATTAAAAATTTCAGTGTAACAGAATCGTCTTAAAACTTACTTTATTTTTATAAAAAAGTTACTTTTGCAAATCTACTCTTGAATATAATTAAATCTGCAACATTTACTGTTACTAACAATCTAAAATATAATCAAACACATTATTTATTCTGAAAAAATAAAGAGAAAAATATTTAAGACTGAACTTTTATTCATTTGTTGTCTTCACGAAAAGTGTTTTTTTGTTCAAGAGATTTGGTCAAAGGGGACAATCTTACTAATATTATATATGCGAAAGTTTGTCTGTATGGATGTATGGATGTTTGTTACTCTTTCACGCAAAAACTACTGAACGGATTTTGATGAAACTTTACAATAAATATAGCTTATGCATCAGAATAACACATAGGGTAGTTTTTGTCCCGTTATGGGGAGCAAAACCCCCTTAGGGGAGCAATAAAATACAATTTTTGTGTAAATTCTCTAATATAGGGATGAAAAAATACTTGCACATATTTACATTATATGTCCATCGGAAGCTCTGATTTTTCTGCTGAAGATGGCACTTATTCGAAATTTCTAAGTAGAATAAAAAATGAGTTATGAGCTTTTTAGTTCCATGTTCGAAGGCTTTCCTAAACTCAATACAGTATTTAGTGTATCATCTCAACTCCCTCTCGATAGCGACAATTGTTGTATTGTTGACTATCTTTGCTTTTCGTGACTGTTCAAGGCTTTTCTCAAGTCAAATCTTGAAGTAAGATTTTTGCACAAGATTGGCAAATAATATATGATTTGGCTGATCATTTTCCATTTAAACGGAACTTTAATGTAATTAATGGTTTTTATTATTATTTATGCTGATTGAGCACTTACTCATTATCCAATCAACCAGCAGATCGCCAAAACTTTTGCAGAAAGATTTCCGTAGCTGATGCATTTGGCAGTTTTTTTCAACGTCGCTTTTTTGAAGCCGAAGACTACGTCATAATGTTTCTCAGCTTTCACCATGTAAACAAAATCTCGCCAATCAAAGACTCTTTAAAAAACTTTTTTTACTGTGTTAAATAATCCAGCAACTAAATTAGGCAAATCCATAAACAGCACAAACACTTCCATTAATTTTCCTTTTTGCACAATTTCAAACAATCGCCAAATTTTACTACTTATTTTGGAAACATTTCGGATGAAACTCTTTAGCGCCAATTTATGGTGACCAAAAGTATCTCAGCACCTGGCGATAATGTCTCTGTAACGAAATATCATATTACATCATATCGTATCGATATGATATATCATCAATATCATATCGTTTTACAAAGTAAGGAAAGAAGGAGGGAGCATCATCGAAGGTATCCCAAAACGATTCCCGCAAATTCGGTAAAATCGCACCAAGAGCCCACAATGATTGAAATTTCCCAAAATAACTAAAGCAAGTATAAGGGGATTACGAGCGCGGCTATATATTTTTTTTAAAACTTCGTACTTCAATAGCAATACAGAGAAGGTTTTAGACTCCACGTTAAAAAAAAAGTATCAACAGATTAATCTTTTTAAACATGAGAAGATTAATTTCATGTTTTGGAAATTTGTATATGCTTAAATATAGTACTTTCATTTCTAAATCAATACTATTTTGTTCTTTATACTTATTGCTATTTTACAGGGTTCATACTCTATTTGGATGAAAAAATTCCATGACTTTTCCAAGACTTTTTCATGACTTCAATGAAAATTTTCATGACTTTGTTACACGAAGAGAATAGCATTATTTAATCTCAAACTTGGTAATATTTAGAAATGAGCATTAGCAAAACGTCTATATAAATGCCACAGCCTCATTGAAGCACTTACTCGTAATGGAAAAAATATAAGTGCACACTTGAAAAATTAAACTCTTCTTATTTGTCTTCATAGTGTAAATTTAAATAAAGTAAAAATGCAGTGAAGCGAACATGATAATGCTTAAATGTCCGTTATTTTTTAAAAAAAAACAGGCAGAATAGCATTGAATGGGACAAAGGTGGAATGAGTCATCACTAAGTTTAAAAAAATTTGCTTCAAAAGTTACCTTTTAGTGTCAATAGTGCCTTTAATCATCCACGTAACTTCACAGTATTTTGGTTCTTTGAAGTAAAGCCATATAGTTTAGTTCTTTTTTTATGTTTCTAAACCAGATCTTTTTTAAAAAAACCATTCAGTAATGAATCAATCTTCTGATTCAAAAGTATACTTGTTTTATTTACAAATTTGCATATTTTCAAATCCATATAAATTAATAAGTTAAGAAGTTCCAGAACACGTTTAATTCCCAACATTGAACATAGCAGTGGGTCGCATGAATTAGTTTTGTGTGCCATATGTTGGGCACTACTGTTTTAGAGCATTAGAATCCCTCTTTTTCTGTATTTTATCGCCTGACTTAAAGTCTTTATTTTCTAAAACATTCAACAAATTAAGATAAACTCTGATAAATTTAATAATAAAGTCCTTACGAAAAATGGAATCGAACTCGCATGCAATTCAATTGCTTTTTTTTTGAGTGGGCGTGGCAAAGTTAAGAACGTGAAATTTTGCTACTACAGAATATGAAACATAAGAAGTGTTAAAAATAACAGAAAATTCAAAATAAGGTGATGTCCAGGCAGTAAAATCACACCGCAAAAAATGGCAAATGGATGCGACAGAAGTGGATGCAATGAGATTTCAAAATTCAGATTTGATTTTTGGATCTTTCACTTTTCCAATTTTAATAGCTTTTATGTGCTATACTGTTAAATGACTCAAGACTTCTAATGCTCCTTTAGCTACTGTTCCTTTCTCTTTGTCCAGGACATTTTTCCATGACTTGAAATAAATTTCCATGACTTTGAATGAAAATTTAAATTTTCCATGACTTTTCCAGGTTTGAAATTCTGTTATTTTTTTTCCATGACTTTCCAGGATTTCCATGACCCGTATGAACCCTGTCAGGGTTCATACTCTATTTGGATGAAAAAATTCCATGACTTTTCCAAGACTTTTTCATGACTTCAATGAAAATTTTCATGACCTTGTTACACGAAGCGAATAACACTATTTAATCTCAAACTTGGCAATATTTGGAAATGAGCATTAGCAAAACATCTATATGAATGCCACAGCCTCATTGAAGCACTTACTCGTAATTTAAAAAATATAAGTGCACACTTAAAAAACTAAACTATTCTTATTTGTCTTCATCATATAAATTTAAGTAAATCAAAAATGCAGTGAAGCGAATATGATGATGCTAAAATGTCTGATATTTTTTTTAAACAGACAGAATGATATTGAATGGGACAAGGTTGATTGAGTCATCACTAAGTTTCAATAAATTTCCTTCAAAAGTTACCTTTTGGTATCAACAGTGCCTTTAATCATCCACGTAACTTGACAGTATTTTGGTTCTTTGAAGTAAAGCCACATAGTTTAGTTCTTTATGTTTCTAAACCAGATATTTTTTGAAAACACCATTCAGTAATGAATCAATCTTCTGATTCAAAAGTATATTTGTTTTGTTTTCAAATTTGCATACTTTCAAATCCATATAAATTAATAGGTTCAGAAATTCAGGAACACGTTTAATTCCCGACATTGAACATAGCAGTGGGTCACATGGATTAGTTTTGCGTGCCGTACATTGAGCACTATTGGTTTAGAACATTAGAATTCCTCTTTTTCTGTATTCTATCGCCTGACGTAAGATCTTTATTTTCTAAAACATTTAACAAATTAAGTTAAACTCTAATAAATATAATAATGAAGTCCTTACGAGTGATGGAATCGAATTTGCATACAATTGAACTGCTTTTTTTTGAGTGGGCGTGGCAAAACTAAGAACATGAAATTTTGCTACTACAGAATATGAAACATAAGAAGTGTTGAAAATAACAGAAAATTCAAAATAAGTGATGTCCAGGCAGGAAAATCACATCGCAAAAAATGGCAAGGGGCTGCGACAGAAGTAGATGCAATGAGATTTCAAAATTCAGATTTGATTTTTGGATCGTTCAATTTTCCACTGTTAATAGCTTTTTTGTGCTATACTGTTAAATCACTCAAATTTTCTAATGTTCCTTTAGCTACTGTTCCTTTCTCTTTGTCCAGGAAATTTTTCCATGACTTGAAATAAATTTCCATGACTTTCAATGAAAATTTCAATTTTCCATGACTTTTCCAGGTCTGAAATTTTGTTATTTTTTTTTCCATGACTTTCCAGGATTTCCATGACCCGTACGAACCCTGATTTTAGTTTTATGGGTAAGGAAGAAACTCGATTTTTAATCACGTCAAAAAGATGTGTTTTAAATTCTTTCACTTAAACCAGAAAACAAAAGCAAGTAACGATTTTTTCTCATAATTATTACTGACCCAGGCAACGCCGGGTATTTTTGCTAGTATAAAATATTCTAATTTGTGAATGTCATTTATACTGACCACAAGAAAAATTTAAAACTTGCTGACCCCCTTGAGAATTTGCAGGGTGCCTGAGAATTGGTGCAGAAATCAACTGAGCACGGCTAAACACTAGCTTTTGTCGTCACACATCAACTCGCATTTCAGCACAAACGGATATTTTCCTTGAACGACTCTGTTTCGAAAGTACAAACAGAGTTTTACGTTATAGCTTGTGAAAGTTGTTTCTTAGTTTCTGAAAACAGCATTAAGAAAGAACATTCATTTCGTTGAAGAAAAAATCACTTCCTTTAACCGAGATTTTTAATACATTACCTTAATTGGTTTTAAAATTGGATTGAAAGTTTTGCTCCTTGTAACAAATATTTCATTGTATCAAAGTATTCATTGTAATGGGAATTCACTGATTAACACAAGCATGCACTGCACTACACTCCAGAGTCCCTAAACCTATCACTACTTAGTTTAAGTGGCCAGCTGAGCCTGCAGACAGCTTTATTTTTTGATCCAGACCAAGAAGTGTAGTTTTGATTGATGCACGTGGAAACTATTATCCAGAACAAACATAAACTTCAAAACTTTTAGTACACATACATGAGCCAGAATTAGATTTGGTTATAAAATCACTTAACTTAAGCAAGAAACCCTAAAGACAGTAACAGAAGATAAATTTTCAGCACAAACACAATTTAACTTGCAATCCTTTGATTAAAGCAGATTTGGCATGAATTAGCAGCATTGTTAATCATAAAGCTGAACATTAACATAACAAATATGTATTCTAAGATGTAGATTTATGCATTACATATAATTAGTATCTATTGAAAAATTAAGCACATACTAGGAAGATATGGTGGCCTATTTAGATTGTCATCTAAGCAGTCATTTATGGAACCATCAACATCATTTCTAGGAAAGTTATTCACCTTAAAACGAAAAGTTCAAATGATTTATTACAGTTCAAAAACATGGCATTTAAGAAGCATAAAAAAGTTTAGTTGAATCTAACAAGCAAAGTATTTCAAAAAACTCTCGTGTCTCAAATAACGGCCATTTTGAATGTATGTTAACTAATTTTAGAAAGTCATTCAAAAATATGTGAAAACCATAGTTTTATAATGTATAAAAGTTATTAAAATCATTTGTGTTTGGTTTTACTTCAATTAAATAACATCTCAAGCAATAGAATTCATATAAAATGGAATGTATAATACAGGGTCCACGGACCCATTGGGGGTCCGCCATAAACTTCTTGGAAAAAATTTTAAGCACTAAAAGTGAAATTTATATAAGGTTTTATATTTGAAAACCGGAATTTTCATCTTCAAATATGGAGTTGTCCTTTGAACACTACTTCCCTACATATCGAGATACCATGCACCTACCACACTGCAAATTCCCAGTACACATTGGAAATACGTTTGGATGACTTAAATTCAGAAAAAGTGTTCCCCTGTTGCCTGAATGTGCACTAAAATGTGTTCCAAATTTGCTCCATAAAGAAGAAATTGTGCTTAAAATTTGTTTTGAATGTGCCCCGCTTGGGGTATTTGGTCAACTTAAAGATTAGGAACACATTTGAGAACAGACTAATAAGACATTTGGGCACACTTGTGAAATCATAGCTTTCTTTCGTGCAAATATTATTTCAAAATTTTTCTGAATTTACCAATCAGTAAAATGTCTCAACATGATACACCAGAAATTTCATTGCTATTAATGGTGGTCCGTTGTTTTCGAGAATGCTGAGAAAAAGGATGGCCTTCCCTGGTAGAAAACCGTCCATTGCCAGTGGCAATACACAGCTACCCCATGATATTGCAGTAAAATTAACAGCAAAAATTACTGGTAAAATCAAAGGAATGGTCTATAAGTGCTGTAAAATGTACCAAAAACTGTGTTACAAATGAAGAGACATAAGTCAATTCTCAAATGAGTTTCTAGAAGTGTAAAAACATGTGCTGAACCAAATAACCGTTCTGGAAAATGTTCTTAGAAATGATTTGAAACTTGAAAGCTGTTCCAAAAAAGGGTGCTTTAAAGTGTCCTAAAAAAGGGGACAAGTGTCTGAATTCAAAATGTGTTCAAAAAATACTCTGCAAAACTAAATATCAAAGCTGTCTATATTTTAAACCTGTCAAATGTTAAACCAAATATAGTAAAATTGTGCCAGCTAAACTAACCTCACTCTTCTTATTAATTCGATGTTCCATTATGAATTTGCATTGTTTTGTTACCAGTTGATTTCTGCCAGATCAATTTGATT
Source organism: Uloborus diversus (assembly GCF_026930045.1). Taxonomy (NCBI): domain Eukaryota; kingdom Metazoa; phylum Arthropoda; class Arachnida; order Araneae; family Uloboridae; genus Uloborus; species Uloborus diversus. The sequence continues at coordinate 83,964,796 of NC_072732.1, read as the reverse complement.
TTTGTGCTTCAGAATTTGCAAATAAAGTTAGGCATTGTAAACTATCTACCAAGGAGCCGTCCTTAAATGATGTCACGCTTTGAGGGGGGGGATGTTTGGGATGTTGTTTTAGTTTGCGATAAGGGAAGGGGGAGGGTAACAAGAGAGACATCACAAATCTTTTTATAACAATATGCTTTTGAAAAACAGTGTGAAATGTAACAAAGGTAAGGTGAAATTCAATACTCTGTAGAAAATGAGGGAGGGGTTCAAGCATGTTGAAAAAAAGCATGAAATCATTCATGGGCAGCCCCCAAGAGCTTTTTTTTTAAAGGCGCCCACACTTAACACTGGTATACAAAAGGGTTCTGAGGGCTATAAAGTTTGGGAAGCCCTGGTATAATACATTTATTCGCAGAAAACCATATCTCATTGCTTTTTTACACAACATTTCCTTTTGAGGATGTACACTAGGGTCTCATTAAAAAAAAAAAAAAACGAAAGTCGATGTTTCAAGTAGCATAACCCTCTTATATTTTTCCTTTTAGGTCAAAACAATTATAAAAAAAGTTTCATATAATTTGAACAACGGTAACCCGTGCCGACTTGCGTCTGAAAGTGTACTACGCTGAATTGACTTTTTCTTCAGAAGTTTGAATTATGCAGATGAAATGTTATTCCTATAGCCCATGTGTATGACAAAAATATTTATCCAAATTAAAAAGTATTTAGGTGTCCAGCAGGAGTTCCTAAAATTTGTAATTTTCTTCAAAAAATTGATTTTTTTTAAATATATTTTTATAAAAATGTGAGAGATGTTTTAAGAAGAAAAATACAAACAGCAAACTTGGTGATTAGCAATAAATAGAAATTTTTACTCTGTTGCAATATTTAATTCTCGAACAAAACACTCAAAACATGGATTTTTCTCAAGTTTAAGCTAAAATTTCCATTTTAAATATATATATATTTTAATTACTATTATTCATTTGCAAATGTTGATTTGAAAATGTGTTCGCTAATAATTTCTGAATTTGATATTTTATTGTAATGTATATGCAATTCTTTAATAATAAATTGGTAAAATCTATTTTTTGAAGATAATCATTACTTTTAGGCCTCCTGTTAAACACCTAAACATTTTTTAATTTGAATAGTATAATAAACTAAAATTAAAAACAATAAAACTCTCGGTTGCATTCAAGAAGCTATAAACACAACACTAATCTCAGAAGTGCAAAAAATTACGGCATGTGGTAAAGGGATTAGGGAGGAAGAAAGCAACTCTGTGATTGGTCATAGCTTGGAATAGCTGTTTTTTTTTTTTTTTTTTTGACTATTCAAATGGAATAAATTATCTTTGGACAAAACTGTTATATCATCGATCGAATTTAAGAGGAAAGAAATTTTGTTTGGTAGGTAAACTATTTTATATCGTGGTTCTTAACTGGTTAAAGAATTATCCACCTTATGCTCAATTTTTGATTTTTTTTTTTTTTTTTCGAGACTAAACTTTTGAACTTCACTTCCTTATATACAAATATATTGCATTTTAAATTTACCATAATGTTTTATACTTGGTACTCATAATAACTTTTGTTATTGAAAACAAAAACTTTTGAAAAGATTCTATATTTTTACTGTAAACTTTAAATAGTGTTTTGTAAATTAGGTAAAAAACCTCCAGAAATAGTTCAATAAAACCAAAACCATGTTAATTATACCAAGGAATAGCAAAAAATTAAGCTATAACTGTTTCTTGGAAGAGCTTTTAACTGTTAAAAACAAGGCTCTGTTAATTATGCCAAGGAGTAGCAAAAACTTTAAGTGACTAAAACTATTTATTTGACAGAGCTTTTACCAGTTTACAGAAAAGATTCAAAGACAGTAAAATTATTTACATGGCATTAAAAGTTATATATAAGTTATATTGGAAGATGAATTTATTTTCTGATAAGAAAGAATATATTTAATCGAAACATGAAAAAAAGAGTACAACATAACACATACTGCTTTGACCATGCAAAAATTAATAAAATGTCGTTACGTACCAACCACAAGCCATCAATATCTATGCTTGAAGCTACTTTATTTAGTACTTTTGCCCACCAAGTCACAGCTGCAGTACTTCCAAAGTCAGGATAAACAACTCTCTTACTACCTACCTTAAAGAAAAAATAATACAAAAAGAAAAATTAATGATGACTGTAATGCATACTTTTTAGAATAATTGTGTAATTGGGACAAATTCTTAACAAAAATTATATCGTTTTTTAAAGAAGGCCATTAGTAATTTACGGGTGTAATATTTTTCAAATAATTTATGCATAGGTCTCAAGTAAAGCATTCATTAATTAGAAAATGGCAGAAAAATCTGTATTTTTGTACATTTAATTAAATAAAGCAAAAATAGATAATACAGTAAAATACCTTTATAACACCGACTTGTATAACACAATTCTCTATAAACCACACAACTTTTCAGAAGTAAACAATAAGTTCTGAAGTTAAAAAAAACCCTCTGTTTTGCCTTGCAAACATAAAAAGTGTTAGGAAAATTAATTTTGAATCAGTTTTAAATCTTTTCATCTTAATTCAAAGCTGTTAAATGAAGATTAGGATTCACAGTAAAATGAAAATACCATATGGTTCTTGAAAATGCAGCTGTTATGCAAACCATGAAGCTAGCAGGATATTTCACTTTCTTGTAATAAAGAAACGTATTTATTTGTGAATGACTCATTGTATAATTAGTGCTTTAATACTCACTACAGATAAAATTAATTCTGAAGTGCTAATACATAGACATATTTTGAATATTAGTTTAAAAATTTGTGAAATGACCTATATAACGCCAAAACCTGTATAACGCAAAAACTCTGGTCCCAAGGTGTGCGTTATAATGGTCTTCTACTGTAAGGCAATAGAATATTCAAAGTTCAAGCAAAATATCCAAACATCAATAAAACCAAAACCAAAGTAATATTTTCTGCATGAAAATGATCATTTGGAATTGATTTCATTGCTTTCAAATTTTCAAATATGAAAGTAAAACCTAAACCAAATTTCTAAACACGGAAAAAGCTGAAACTTTATGCATCTTTAATTTTTATTACTAATCTTGCAGTGAATATCGATCATCTGCACGAAATAGAAATAATCAGAGACATTTCCAGCTTGGGTGTCGCTAGGGGCTGTAATTTGTGGTGTCAGCCCCCCTCCCCTCAAGAAAATGTTAATATTTTGCGGAACAATTATTATTCCTACTCTAACAAACTTAGAAGTTTTGAACAAAATGCCTCCAAATGGTGATACAACATAAAATGTACAAGTATACAAAATGTTTGAAATAGAATTGAAACAAAAAAGAATAAATTTGAAGTTAGGGGGGAAAAATACTTTTGAGGTGCAAACCGTAAGCTATAATTTAACTTTTCGCATAATTTCATGAAAATCCAATGAATCACTTACTCGCATGTAAAACACAGACAGGCATGTACTTCCTTTTTTATTATTAGTAAAGATTTTACTCTTTACTTACTCTCTTAAGCATGTTTGCATAATGTTTTGATTCGCAAAAGTTGATAAAAGATGTTTAGAGATGCATAATTAGTTTTTTTCATTTATTGGTACAGATAAAGACTGAGCAGGGGCGGATTTATAGTATATTCAAGGGGGTGGCGGTTGAAAACAGTAAAAGCCACCCCTCCCCCCCAGACCCCTCACGTAGGGGAGATGTCATGGAGTAATTTGCTCCCCCTTAGAGCTTTGAAAAACTAATATTTTTACATATAAGTGATCATGGTTTTTGCTATGCAAAATATGATGCTTTGAAAAAAATTTTTACAATATGAACATTTTTTCGGCCACGAAGCTCAAACATGAGTCCTATATTCTGGTTTCATATCGAAAATAAGTGAAAACATTGTAAAACAAGCCCCATGGAAAAAAAGATAGGTTTTGATGACTTTCTAAATATTTAAGGGAGAATACCCCCATAAATCTCCCAACTTGCTCATGCTTTTGAACTTTACACCTCTCTAGTCTCTCAGAAGAGTGTTAATGGCTAATATAACACTCCCCTTAACTCAAAATAAAAATAATGGCTATAAAACTGTCAAAAACTTGAAAAAATTGGGGGTCATTTCCAAAGAGTGGGACGTATAGGGGGCAAACGGCAGTTGTATTTGGATTCAAGTGGTCATTATACGTAACAATCAGCAAGCATTTTGAAGAGTTTTTTTTTTTTTGCTGCGCAGTGTTATTAAAGTTTTAAAAAAGGGGGGGAGGGGGTAAGCTTGTGTTAAAATTAAAAAGCGGGTAACGCCTTTCATCCTTGATTACACTACTGTTTAAAACAAGGTTAAAGCAAATTTATAGAATTTATTGATTGAAATAGTAGCAATTGCAAGTAATTTCTTCAATTTCATATTACCATTTTCAGAAAATGAAGGATACAGAGGGGCGGTCGCCCCCACCGTCCCCCTAGTAAATCCGCCACCGACTTTGAAGCTTCAAGTCAGTGGCGGATCATGGGATTGTGAGGCCCCAGGCGCAGCCTGATCCCGAGGCCCTCACAACAAAAACAATAGAGTCTTACTAATATTAACAATACTGGAAATTATAACTTTTTTTATTTTTTGGATACACGAACAAGCTTTGTGGGGGGAGGGGACAGTTACATTCTTATTTAACAGGGAAAAAAAAAACATTTCTGACAAAAAAAAAAAAAAAAACATTATAGTGAAAAATTTTGCCTCCTATATTTGTTCGTAATTTAGTCAGTACAGGGGGGAGAGATTCTCCGAGACCCGCTTTCTGGCATTTACAGGGGTCGGAGTGGTGATTTCAAAAATTTTAGGACACAATTTTGATAAAAGCTTAGTAATTTTTACGACAACAAATATCAAGTTTTTTTTAACTTAAAAGTAATTTATAAGCTTGATTTTCGCACTGGATGATAAAACGTTTCAAATTCAATCTTGAAAATTACAATACAATGCATTCAATCTTTTATTCTTTAACACAGTGATCAGTATGAAGTAAAAATAAATGTACATATGTCCAATTGCTTCTTTACTTTTTTTGTTGTTGTTGAAAAAAATGTCCTTAATGAGGAGGGATTAAAATTAGAGTGCAAGGTGCAAGTCCAAAATTTATTGTATACTTTTCTTTTTATCAGATAATCTGATACTTTTTAGTGTCTCAGAATCATCAAAAATATCCCTGTAAATTCTAGATAAACCATTTGAAGATGCAAATGAATAATTGTTTTTTATGACAACTAAAACTATAAGAAAACCTCCGCTTACGAAATTTTATCGTGGAGTGAATTCGAAATAAAAACTTTGGATTGCTTCATCATAATCAATTTGTTTTCAGTAGAAGACAAAGAACATGGAATTTAAAATACAGTTTGATTTTTCAAGCTACTTGTCAACCTCTTATGTCTCGCCGCAGCAGCATGAGACAATACCTGTGAAAATAAAATGCTTTAAATTCATCCCTTTCTGCATATGTGCTAATTTTGCATCTATTTCTGCCTGCTTTTTCAACCACGAGGAAGAGAATTTCGTTTCCCATGGCATTTTAATAAAACAAATTACTATTCACATTTTTAAAACAAAAAGTTAGTGACTAAATTTAAAAATTATATATGCAAGAAATTATCGAACTTCACTGAACAGAAACACAAAGCACCAAACTCTTTGTATTGGAAGAACAAGCTAATGCTCAGACTACAACGCAATGTAAGTACTATAAAAATAAATCTTCCCAGTACACCTGGGGACAAAACATTTAACTTTTGTTTTAAGTATACTTTTTGAACCAAGTGCTTACATTTGAGTTCTTATTTTATTTTATAGGTTTTTTGTAGAAGAGGAATGACTGCAAGATTTAGAAAGTATAGATAAAACAGTTTTATATTGAGCATTTGTTTTTGTTAACTGCATCCCCCCCTGCCTTTCTCTAGGAAAAAAAGTAGCAACAGCAAAGGTTTTTCTCTCTTTCTTTAAAAAAAAAATTCTTAAGGTCTACGAAGTTTATTTTGTCCTAAAATACAGGCATATCATCATGAAAAGTTTCATTTTTTTCTGCACAAGTTGGGAATATAGTGTGAACATTATAGACATTTTAGGACAAAACTCGAAATTTTAAGAAAATTTCAGGAACAATTCCTACCCCTGGGTATTTAGCAAAATCCCAGTTTTCTCCAGTTTCCCAATGCAAGTATATTTTAGTGGTGTCATCAAAAAAAAGTCCAAGAAGGGTGAGTCACTTAGCAAAAAAAAAAAAAAAAGAGAGAGAGAAAGAGAAAGAGAGAACTTCTGATCTGCTAAGGAAAGGGGGGTCCGGGGGTTTTGAAACTTGAAGGGTTAAAAACACCATTTTAGACTTTCTTTGCTGATGTTTGGGGGGGGGGGCAGTTGTCTCAGCGGAAAGTAGTAGAAATTGAAGCTTTAACAACGCGATTATAGGCCATTAACGTTAGGGATAAGGGATGGAGCCCAGGGAGTGCCCCCAGTCATTTAAAAAAAAAATAGATCGAAATCAATTCTCTGCCCCTCCCCCCTTCCCAATTTCAAAATTGAAGTTTCAAAAACGCAATTGCAGACAAAATTTACATGATAAAAAATTTTACGGGAAAGAGGTGCTGGGCTCTTCCGTGAAATTTTTTTTCAAAACTATGGTCTTAAAAACTTCAGTAATATTTTATATTCTTGGGCTATACCATTTAAATATTTTCTAACTGTTGTTTAAAAATCTTAATTTTTTTATGATATTAAAGAAAAAGTCTGTTCGGGGACTCTTGCTCGAGTATTTTCTGAAGATTTCATCGGCCTTCGGATTCCTCCGGATGGTAATCCTAAGGCGTACGCTAAGAAATAGGGTGATGAGGAGAAAAGTATAATGAGCTCGCGCGCAACTATGATGAATCCAAGTGAAATTCTTACTCTCATATTTTTACTTTTCCTGAAATATTTATATACTTCTGAAATTCAAAATTCATAATTTAATTTCCTTTAATGTTTGAAAATAATGATTTTTCAGAAGTTTTCAAGCAGATCTTAAAGTCTATGTTTTTTTTTCTATAATCATTACCATCATTTTTTTTTTCTTTTTTGAAGCAGTGAAACATGCTCTTTAGTACATGGAAAATGTTAATGTACACTCCTGAACTGAAAACACTTCAATAGTTGGGGAGAACCTAACCTGGCAGCATTAAAGCTACGCAGATCTTAATTATTGCATTACGACGCTATCAGGTTAGGTTTGTACCAACTACAGTTTTTATATAAAACGTTTGTCTTTAATAAGTAAATCAATCTTAATGAAGTTGAAATTGTAAAATATATTACAAACAAATGGCACCAGTGAAAGAAGGAGGACACTCAAAATCAACTACTTTCGCTGCAAAGGCATTTAAAATTTTTATAGTAGTTTTATAAAGCGTATTTGTAATGAATTGACAAAGGGTCTTTTTCTCTGTAATGGAAATATAATTTAAAGAAGAATTAACAGTATATTCTTTTTTTCAAAAGCAATATCTTTTGTACCACTTTAATTGTAGCCTATTATATTTCGAAATTTATCATTTAACACTAAGATTGCAGCATAATTCAAAAAATTAAATAGTTATTAAAACATATTAAACTTATCTCAAAAGGAATGGTCTTGTCGTTGATTGAAGACACAGAGCTAAAGTACGTTCACGAGCACGAGTGAATCAAATCAAAACAGCGAATGTTGAACGTTCTTCGTTCTTCCTCCAAAAAAAGAAAAAATTCCCGCCTTTTCCAAATGACTTATTTAACTAAATACGTCATAAAACTATCTTGTTACGGGTTGGTTACTGGTGGGAAAGCGGGAAACTTTGCAAAAAGTAAAGAAAGAAAACATAGCTGTGCCCGGCGTGTGAAAACGACTTCAATCTGGACCCCCCACAGATCTGTCTCTTCTCCCTTCAGCATTCTAGATAAGGAAAGGCAATATAATTGTTCGTCAAGAAAAGTGATCATTCCAAGGTTGAGTTTTACACCCCATGTTGTAAATCCTGCTGTCTGCTCCCCTTATTTATTTAGATAAACACCGACTCGGGCGTAAAATCGCCCAAATGACGACTGGTATATTTTGAGGGACTGATATAATACTGACACAAAAATGACGACTGGTTATCATTTGTTTGGGGGGGGGGCAAATATCATCATGTGTATATCAATAGTGCTTTTTTAAAACAAGATGCATACTCCTTATTCAGACGAAGCCGACTAGTAAGTGGTCAAAGAACTACTTGGAACGGGAAAAGTTCTTCTAGAAAGCAGGGCCGGATCTATAATTTTTGGGGCCCCCTGCAAAAACTGTGTAGGGCCACTCCCAGAGACCAGCAGTGTACATTCGTACCGTTAATAAGAACTTAGTGCTAGTTTTTTTATTATTATTTTTTTTTTTTAATTTCTTGGGACGTTGGGCCCTTTCAGGCAGTGTCCCCTCCTCCTGCACTTCGGGGTATGCGGGTACGCAGATCCGGGATTGCTAGCAAGACTAACTGTGCATTTTATCAGAATAATTTTGTCGAGGATTTAAAAACACAATTTTATGCTGAAATTGTGGGAAGAAAGAGGAAAATCCAAACAAAGGCACCTGAAGCCAGGGGTCCCCTAAGCGTTAGGGGGCCCTATTGGAAGCAATCAGCCCGCACCTAAAATTCATGATTAAATATCAATTTTCATGAGTTTTGAGCATTTTCCACTCAAAATTATGGCTGTCAGCGGAAAATCCTCAAAACAAAAAAATTTTGGTTTTGAGGATAGTCCACTTCGCAGCTACGAGGCCCCTTGCTTTTTTGGAGGCCCCAGCTATCGCCTCATGCACCTATGCGGTGATCCGCCACTGCTTCAAGTTAATGCATAAGAAATATAACAATATAAAATTACCATTCCAACTATAGGATGCAGGCCCCACTTGTCAGTAATAAGAACACTATTTTGCTGCCCAAAGTTGTATATTGAATCCCTTTGCAACACATCTTCTGCAGATATTTTAGGTTCAAAACTTATTAACAGTTTCTGATTCCTACCAGATAATTTTGATGTAAAGTTTGAAAACCCAGCAAACTCATAAGCTCCTGATATATAGCTTTTGATCACATCCATATTTACAGAAAAGGCTTCCTAAAATACAAATAAATAAATAAGTAATTATAACTGATTTTGGAACTTAAAAAGACTTTTACTAATAAACAGCATATAAAAATATTTTTGGTTACTTCTCAAGCAACAATAGAATAAGAAGAAGAAGAAAAAACTATCAATCATTATGCTTGAATTAAATTTGAAGAAATATTTTTTAGTCATGAGCAATTTTAAAGCTTTTAAATATACATAACAATTAAAGGTTTTTTTTAAAGCTAGTATCAAGAATCAACAATCAGGTATTTAAAAAAAAATTAAAACAAAATATTTTCCATAATTTTCATGCAGAACATTTATTACATTGTGATCCGTTCAAACAAATTTTCATTACTAGTGATAAAAAAAAAAACATGGGCAGCTCTAGAAATCATTAAGTAAAAACACTTTTTCCTTAGGATCATTAAACATATTTAAAACAATAAAATTAACATACCACAGGAATATGTGCTTCCTTAAATCCGTTAACAAATTCTTCAACTTCATTCACAGATTTATAACGTGGTTTGCTAGCATGAAATCCTAAGGACCAGTACGGTGGCATAAAAGAGTGTCCAACAGCCTGAAAAATTATCATAAAGGCAAAAGGAAAAAAAATCATTGGTTATTCAAATTTTACTCCTTGTAAAATAATTAATGTTCATAAACAGAACACATGAAACAAATAAATAATTATTTCTCTTCTCATTGAAATATGCTGGTAGATTGCATATCATACAGAGAACTACAGTAAACTCACAATTATCCGCAGCCTTTCCCACTTAAAAAATATAACTGAAAAAAAATGTCGGTTATTACTAACTGGATGTAGAGAAATTTACATTTTGACTCAACAAGTGCACAATTTATTTTTAGACATTCCTATTTTTATCCACCCGTCCCCCTTCCCATGACATCAAACCTTCTATGATCACCGAAACTTCAGTAGTTGGAACCTGATTTTTAGATCCACACTACTTATACACCTAAACGAGTGTACGACCAGTCTTGTTCAAAAAATTCTGCTCCCCACACGTTTTTTGTGTAACCTACTTTGATCTGTTTCAGTTTGTTTATGTGTTTGCACCACTTGCTTGGGTACGTATGTAATCCACTTACAATAAAGAATGATCCATTTTTAACTTTTACATAGCAATAGTTTAAATGCTGGTGAATGTTATTGATATTGTTAAGCTATTGCATACACCAACCAGCATTGTTTTGTGCCTATTTTGCAGCTTATCTATGAATTCACTTATCTGCGGTTACCGTACCACCCTAATCTGCAGATAAAAGGCAGTTCACTGCATTTTCAGCAGCAAAACAACTGCGACCAATACTGTAATTTACAGTCAATGACTGAAAGTTCACGAAAAACCAAAAAAAAAAAAGAAAAAGCTTTGTGTTATCAAAAAGAAAAGAAATGACAAACCTCATAAGTATTAATTAAGAAATGCAGTGAAGAAATTTTAGCACTTTTTTGGGCAATTTTTGTTCAGAGTTAAGGGGTCAATGCACCGCTACATTTTTTTCCTCCAACACTTCAATTGTCAAGATATAATAATGTACAATCAAACTTATTCTTTTTTTTATTTTAGTCTAATTTGAAAATTGCACTTTGCAAAGTGTTTTTAAATGAAAAATGAGTCATTTTTGGACTCGGCCCTGAAAAAATAGATAAGAATTAAATAACAAAACTTGAGAAACAGTACCATCAATGGTAGTGTAAATACAGCAAATAATAAGCAACTAACAATTCAATAGTTACCCGCAGAAGGGAAATGCAATTAGGTACTTTTAAAAAAAGATTAAGCTTTATTTTTATATACTGATTCAAATAAGCTGAAACATTTGTGCAATGAAAACAAAATCTGAAGCTGCTTAATGCATCTTTTAGCTATAGAAAATGAAAATTAAAATAATTTAGAAATATTAGGTTTCAAAACTTTTTGAACAAAAAAAGGTTTTGAATGAAAAACAAAAATGTCAAATGTTTGCATATAATATTCATTAATAAATGCAACTGATGCTAAAATATTACTTCAGTATATTGCTGAATAACTTCTTCAGGCGAGGGTCCCAAAAACAAATATAAGTCCAGCAGCCCACCAAGAGTTCGAAAAGTAATTGCAGGGGATGGATGGAGTTGAATCTCTAAAAAGACAAAACTGTGGGTAATTGCCATTGTTACTTTTAACTGAAATGAAAATAGCTGGGGGGGGGGGGACATGTAACTTACCCATTGGATCACTATTGAGCAGAAGAACACCATGAGCATTTCCATTATTTTCGACACATAAGTACATTGGGTGAACACCAGATGAAAAATTTCCATCCTAAAGCATTTAGCAGAATTTCTGACATAAATTTATGAATGATCATTAATAATAAAAAGTAGCAGTACTTTCACTTTGATTTTAACATGACTGGAATTAGAATTTATAAAATGAGATACCAGGGATTTAGTTAGGCACATCATTTAGGTGAGGTTGGGGGATCAATTACAACCCCCGACTTTGAAAGTTAATGCACGTACAAGTTAGTGGGCTTGCTTTTTGTGGTTTTTTTTGGTATAATTTACAAATTGAGTAAAAACCTTCAAGAAGATTCAAAATGTTGGGCTTGACTTTAGTAAAATTAAAAATAAATTCATAGACTAAGTTAAATAAGTCAGAGAAAATATTTTTTATAAAACAAATAGATAAAAGTAATAAAAGTAATCATTCAACTGAGAAGATATTAATATTGTATTATCAGTTGTGCAGATTCCAGTACAGAATAAGAAATTCAAACTTTTCTCTTTGGATTGGATTAATGTTTGCATAGAAATGGAGAAAAAAAAATCGAGTTATCACGCTAAAATCATAATTCATTTAAAATGGCATGACAGAAGTAAATTATTAATGATCGTAAAATGAAAGTACAGTCAAACCTTGCTGTAATGAACCTTCAGTGGACTAGCTTAGGAGATTGCTATAACTGAAGGTTTGCTACATTTGATTTTTTGAAAATAAGTCCATGCTAAGTTTTTTACTTCTATAATGAATGTTTTTATTCCAAGATACTTTCATCAATGAAAAGGATAACATTAAATAAAATATGAACAAACATTCAGTAATTAAACTATAGAAATGTATTTTCTTATTTTAAGAAGAAAAATGATATTTTTGGTTGCAAGCTTTTATGTATGTCTCATGGTTTTTTCTGTCAATTATTGTAAACAAATCTACCTCTTGTTTTTCTAGTTTCTTCAGTAAAAAAGCTCAAAATACTGAGAGTTACCATAGAATTCAAAGGTTCAAAATTGTTACTGTTTGGCAAAGGCAAACACACCAGTATTGGCCACTTCAAGGTTTAAAACGCACTAGTAGTAGCTACAGTGAAGTATATTTTTAAACTGTGGGTCTACAACATTAATTATCTCTCTTGAAACTCAATGAGCGCATTACAGCCCAACTCTTCCTTAATCACCCCATTTTTTAAAAATGCCAGAATTTCAATTTGTTCAAATTTTTATCCATTTTTTTCCAAGCCTCAAAATTTATCTGGTAGTGGCCAATCCAAAATCTGAAAATTTCAGTAGTGTTCATCTGACTTTCTCCCATCTGAAGAATTTACATTACTTACTTTAAATTTAAATAACTGATGAATAAAATTGATTCAATATAAGTTACATTAAGTACCAATGTGTTAGTTAAATTATTATTGTTCATTTCTTTCTTCAAAGTATATAAGTAACTTTGAAGGAGCCACTACACTGAAGAACTGGACTGGTCACCACTGGTGTGTTTATCTTACTTTCTTACTTATTGAAGACACAGTACTTTCAGATCACCTTTTTTTTTTTTTTTTAAGTTTTTTCAATGCCACGTGTTACTTGCAAATAAACGTTTTCCTGTAATTGTGCAGCAATCTTTTAACCTCCACTTACATTTAATGATAATTCATTTTTTCTTCTTATAAGTATACTATACAAAACCGATTGAACAAAAGTACAAAAATATTTTTACAAGGTTCATACCCTTCCAGACAAAATGAATTTCAGGAGTTTTCAGGAGTCAAAAGAAAAATTTTCAGGAGTAATAACATGAGCGGTTTTTACAAGAAAATTACTTTCAGTAACATTTAATCTACTTTGCTGTCAAATTTTTAATTGATTAGTAATTTTTTTTTCACACACTATTCAATCAAAAAAAAAAAGAATTAAAAATTGGATTCAAAATATTTGAAAACAACAGGATTAGATATATCGGCATATTATCAGTAGTAAATATACTACAAAATAGCAATAGCACTACTAATTAGCAATATAGAAAATATGCTTAATAGCTGTTGCTGTTAACACAAAAACTAGCACTCTAACTCTTGGTTAGTTCTCTAGTGGCAGTTACAATCAGTAACCGTAATGGGCATGTTTGAACAGAGTAACAGGTCAGTTGGTTCGAACACACCCTATGTCTTTGCGAAAAGCACTGGGTGCTCTGTATAATACGAGGATTTTGTTTGGTTGCCAGCGATTCCATATGGCTGCCTAAACGGAGATGACATGGAATTAAAATTAGCGATTGTTGTTGAAAATTATTTTCAGGAGGAGAGGGGGAAAATCAAGAGGTTAAAACAAAAATTTAGGAGTTTTAAGGGCCCTTAGAAGAAAAAATAAAATTTCAGGAGTTTTTCAGGATTTTCAGGAGGCGTACGAACTCTGTTTTTAGTAAAAATATGATTTGCTTATTGTATTGATTGGCACATTGTACAAAAATAAAAAGCACCATCCATAGACTACACATAGTTGCAAATTATCTTCAATTTTATTTCAGCATAATGAAGTCTACTTTCATTCATATTGATGGGTCATTCCATGTCAAATCAACCAAAAAAAATTATTTTCAAATTTACCATCTCAGATTTTCATGAAAATTTCAGGGATTATACTGTTTGACATTCTAAATTCAGATCTACTTTTTAAAAAAATTAATCTCTTTTGGTTAATGAGTTATTAATCTTTTAAATCTGTAAAAAACACATTTTTTACTCATCTGTTGCGCTTAAAAATGCTACAATTTTAGTTGTATGGGGTCAATACAGTTGGTTAATAGCTCATTTGAAAGAGAATTGCATGAGCTTTAATTTGAAATGCAACTTGCATATTTTTCTTGCATTTTTAATTTTTTAAATTTTAAATTTAAATTTTTTTTAAGTTAGTGTCTTTTAAAAATTTTGAAAAAATATATGTTTTTTAATATGTTTTAGTTGATTTATCCTAAAAATTTCAGAGTGGGGACATGATGGGATCAGCAGTTATAGCAAATAATGCAATGGTGCTACTTAGCCTTTTTGTTTAAAAATTAAAAAAACAATAAATAAATAAAAAATACTTTTTTAAATGCAAAAAACTATTTTTAACAATTTAAATTTATTTCAAAATATACACGTTTTAGTTTTTTAAAATAATATTATAAACATTTTGTAGTAATACTTAATGCGTCACATACCTGTTTGAACATGTCAGGGAGTGCTTCAACACGTGTGTAAACAAGCTGCTGCATGATGTGCCTGTTCTTTAAATGGTTTTAATGCATTTCATTTTAAATTTTTAATTATATTTTAATTTATATCTTAATTTTGAAATAAAATGTTGCCAAATTAGAAATTGCTTAGTTAAAAGTAAAATTAAAAAATAATTTTAAAGAAAATTTAAAATAAAAGTAATTTTAAAAAGTAAGAGATTAATTTAAAAAAATATGATTTTAAAAAAGTAAAAGAAAATATTCTAAAAAATTGTCAAATAAAAAACACACAAACACACACACACACACACATATATATATATATATATATATATATATATATATATATATATATTTACAAAAAAAGTGTCATTGCATTAACCAAAAAAGATAGATTTTTTTTAAAAAGTAGATCTGAATTTAGAATGTCAAACAGCATAATCCCTGAAAGTTTCATGAAAATCTGAGATGGTCATTTTGAGTGATTGGTTGATTTGACATGGAATGACCCTGATCAACAAATAAAACAAATTTAGTGCAAACATTAGAGATATCGCATGACAGGAGATTTTTTACTATTTTTTGAGCCAGAATAAAAAATTCGGAAAGGTTGCAGTCTTGAGCTTTCCGGACAGTTGCGGATATACTTAGGGGAGGGGGGGAGGCAACTGCCCCATCTGTAGCCGAAAAACAATAATATTAAATTGAAGAATATACTAGCAGTTGCTACTATAATCGAGTGAATTCTATAAATTTGCTTCAAATTAGTTTTAGGCAGTAGTTTAGTCGAAGATGGACAGCGTTAAACACTTTGATTTGAACCGAAGCTCGCCCCCTTTCCCTTTTTTTAAACTTTAACAACACTGCTCGGCAAAACAAAAAAAAATGAAAATGCTTTTGACATAATTCTTGCTGTTTCTTACATAAAATGACTCCCTGAATCCAAATACGACTGCAGTTTCCCCTCTATTTGTCCCACATTTTGGAAATGGCACCCACAGATTGCTTTCTTCAGTTTTTGCCTGTTTCATAGCCATTATTACTTTCTTCTAAATCTAATATATAGAAGAAAGTATTGGATTCGTGCAAATTTTCAAATTTCGAATTTTGACAGATTCGAACGTTTTGAGGTGTGCTGAGTCCATTTCGACTATTTTTGGAAAATGTCTGTCTGTCTGTGTGTGTGTGTGTATGTGTGTGTCATGTCTGTGTGTGACCAGTTTTTTGTGGATGCTCTACAGCAAAAACTACCGCATGAAATCGAACGAAATTTGGTACACATATGTGTCCCTATGTGAACTTGTGCCCATTGGTTTTTGGCGCAAATTCCTCCAAGGGGGTGGAGCAATGGGACGTTTTTTGAGTTATGCGTGCTTGCTATTCCTCAGGAAGTAACTGGCGGAATCAAACAAAATTTGGTCCATATGTTGCCATTAACAGGAACAGGTGCTGATTCAATTTTGGTGTCAATAACTCAAACGGGAGTTGAGCTACAGAACGTTTTTTGTCGTCAATTGTGACTGCTGTATCTCAATAAATAACGAACGAAATCAAACAAAATTTTTTTGACAAGTAGCCCTTAGTGGGTATAAGAGCTGATTTTATTTTGGTGTCAACAGCTAAAAAGGGGGTAGCGCAATCGCCCGTTCTTTTTTTCCATTGTGAGTGCCCTATCTCAAGAAGTCATGCTACGTTCTGGTTGAAATTTGGAATATATGTGAATCCATACGTAAACAGGCTTTGGTTCAATTTTAATCGCTCCAAGAGGTGTTGATTTTTTTTTTTTTTTGCGAATAAAAATAGCTTTATTAATTCAACAATAAGAAAGATAAATCGTAATAGATTGTCGTCTGCGTATTTCTCGTGATTTTAATTGTACGGAAATGATCAGAAATATTATCTCAATGATTTAAAATTTTTAACTGTTGCCATCTAATGTTTGTTAATAAATAAAATATTTGTAATTAATTCAAGCAAGGCTTTTAAAATAACTTTCAATTTTCGCTCTTGCTTTGCTTTTACAATAATTCAGACATTAGGATGGTCGTCAAGTTTTTGCATGTGTAATTTTGTTTTTGTCAGGAATATTGCTTCCTCGTCAAGCATGGGGAGGGATCAGAAAAAGGAAAAATATAGAAGAAAGTTTCGTAGTGGCCACAACATACTAGTTTTTATTTGGATTGAAAGGGAGCATTATATTAGCCATTAACATTCTTGTGAGGGACTAGAGAGGTGCAAAGTTCAAAAGCACGATCATTTGGAGCAAGTTGGGAGACTAATGAAGGGTATTCCATAAATATTTAAAAAACCAACAAAACCTATCTTTGTTTTCTAGGGGCATGTTTTGCAATGATTTCACTAATTTTTGGCAAAAACTCAGAGCATAGGACTCACTCCTATGAGCCCTATGTCTGAAAATATGTTCACATTTGTAAAAAAAAAATATTTGAAGCATCATATTTTGCATAGCAAAACAATGCTCACTAATATGTATAACATTAGTTTTCAAAGCCCTACTGGATGGGTGAGGGGAGCAATTGCTCCCTGACCCCCCTCACTAGGGTGGGCCGAAAAAACTTTTTTTGGAAATCTGTTTTTGGATAGTGCGGAAAAGTTGCTATATGGGCCCGTTATTACCCATAAAAAATTTCGCTAAATTTGTTTAATATTTAGCCGGCGCTATTTGACCTTGAAAAACTGAAAAAAGGGGCAAAAAAGCACTTATTTCAAAAAAAAAAGTGGGGGTCGAAAATAAAAGTTTGAAGCTAGTTTCAGCAAACATTAGAAGTATCTGTCAGTGAATTAGTTGAAATCCTCAAAGACTTTTATACATTTCATAGAATATTTAGCTACGCTCCTTTAAGACTGAAACATTGGAAAAATGAAAAAAAAAAATAAAATAAATAAAAGTAGTTTTGAAATAAGTAAGTACTGAAATGTTACGCAATACGTTACTTAGAAATAACAGTGAAAATTCAATCAATTTTATGCGACATTTGTACGCCAATTTTAAAAAATGCACACACTCAAATAAAAAATAGTTACATAAGATGCTAATTTTTTAATCTTCGGTTCCAATTGTTTCTCCTGGATAATAAACGGCGCTCAACTACTTCTATTATTCCTAAGATTATTTTATAACTATTTTATATATATTTGACAAATGATATATATATATATTTGACCCTTGAGTATTAAAAAAATGTGAATCCTCTGAAGTCCTTTAAACTGATTAATGAATTGAACGCAAGTATTCTTCTTTTTCTCAAGCCATTTCTTCCTCTCGATTTTAAAACCCCCCGACAAGAAATGCTGTAATTCTACACCTCCACAGCTGGGAATTAAGCAATTAAAGGGGTCCTCTCTTGTGTGTAATGTCCCCAATGAGTTGCCACTGAGGCATCTTATACTGGAATTGGACGGTTGCACAAAGTGGCCACATTCATATTCTGGAGCTATCGAACAACTTCTTAGAGATTGTGAAAAAAATCCGGTGGTCAAATTTGATAAAATTGACTGCAATCTTTTGGTTTTGGACATGGAAAATATAAAAAAATTAAGTACTGAACAACAATATTTGTATAGAATCTGTCTTGCCGTAAAAGATGGTGGTTGTCTTTCAAGCGTGGCTGACAGTAGCCCAGGCAAACTCAGTCAGTCATGCGCGATGACTGACAACTACAAACCGTTTGTTACGCTTGCATATAGGCACTCCAACTCCATCAGAAAACTTTACAATGCTTGTAAAGTATGTAATTTTAGTTTATGCTCCAATGTGGTTTGAAATAAAAATGAAACCGAACTGCCAGTACCGCGCCCAACATTTTTGGAAAATGATTTCTCTTGCAAAGCAGTTTCCAGACAACGTTATGGAGATAATTTTTTAAGTTCTGCATATTTCGCTCATCCTGAACAGCTACTGTTGACAATGTTGTTTGACTCAAGAAAATACATTCGATAATTAGCGGTTAGGCGCATTCTGAACTCCAGAAATAAGAAGACGAAGAGCTCGGATGGTGTACGATTTTTTGAGCGTCCTAAACTCAATTTTGAAGCCGTTGATTATGTTGATTGGGCAAACTGTGTTGTAACAGAGCCACCTCTTACAATGCATCTAAAAGACCAACAATGGAAAGAAATGTGCAAAGAACATTCTACAGAGTTTACTTTCGAGAAATTTCCCTGTCACACGCAAGCTGTGAAACGTTGTGTGAAACTAATAACCGAAGCCGCAATAAAAGTTCGTGGTGAAACTGCACGAGATGGATACATTCGTGCTAAACTTCAAGCTAGGAAAGAACTTCCATCATTTGATGACAAGGGACAATATTATTCCAAAAAATAATATTCATTATGCATGAGGTATTATAAATCAAATTTGAAGATTTCTTTTTTAAAATTTTATTATCTATATATGTAGTTCTCGAAAATGTATGATACTATTGCGTGATAATATTTACTATGATTAATGGCGCTATTTAATTAATTAGTCTATGATTTAATTTTGAAAAATGATTTCCACATTGGTTTTTAAAGAAATTCAATATTTTTTCATTTTTCTCCAATTTTTGATGTTGGAAAGGAGCGATTAAATGCTCATTAAAATCAATGAAACATTTTATGGGCTCGAACTGGCTCATTATATAACATTTTCGGTGCATTCCAGCAAAATATTTGAAATTTATTTTTTAAAAAAAAATTCGACAAAAATTCATTTTTCTCTTTCTTTTCGGTTTTTCAGTGTCAAACGCCGGCTAGATATTTTTTAATATCCAAGAAATTTTTTGTGAGTGCTAACTAGCTCACTACGCAACTTTTGCGCGCTATCCAAAAATTGATTTCGAAAAAAAAAAATTTTCGGCTTATTTCGGCCCACCCTACCCCTCACCTGACGAGTCGGGAGGAGGAGACTTTTAGGATTTTCAATCCTTACCCCCTTGAATAGACTATAAATCCACCCCTGCTTCCAGATTTGGGGCCCCACAATTTTCCCTTCAAATGTTAACAACACTGATACTTTGCCATCAGTGCCAGAAGGTTTTTTTTTCTTTCCTAAGGAAACTGAATGCATTTTAAAGGAATTCAACAGGTAGCAATAGTCAACAAGGCTAGGCTTTAATGAATATTTTCAGGAATTAAATTTTACAGCTGAAAATGTTAATGATGTGTTTTCAAAATATAAAGGAAAACGTTATATTTTTTTATAAGAAACAATGTTCACAATAACGAGAATAAAACTAAATACTTTAGATACAGCACTGCGTTTCTACAATTTTTCACTAACACTGATTTCATTTTTAAAAAAAACTGTAAGTGGGCAGTTCTCAAAAGGTGGGAGCAAACATAGACCTCAACTTTGAAGCTTCAACATCAAATAACTTTCATTTTAATTAACTCAAAAATTTTTGAGTTAAATTATAATACTGTATAGAGACAAGAATTGGCATAAATTATGGAAAAAATGCTCTTCAAATGCCCTTAAAAAATATTTTCTTTGCTAAAAGGCACAATTTGGGACATACCAAAACGTTAACTGAGCAAATGTACCATTAAAAAAAAATTTTTTTAATTATTTCCATACGTTTCAAAAAAAAATTAAAGGTATGAATCTTGCACTGAATAATTTTTTGTTAATATTTTACACAAATAACAAAAGAAAAGACAGATTATTTACTTTGTAAACGATTTTAGAAAAAATTAATTTTGAAATTCGATGCATGTCCAAAAGTTACGGTCTTTACGATGCTATTATTTGAGAACTAAGTATATGATGTTTTCGTTTTAAAGGTATTTATCGAGCCTCAGAATCAATTTTTAATTGTTTAAAAGTGTTTTCATAAGCTTTTATGCAGTATCTTAGAAGAAAAATTATTTTTCTGAAACGTACATGTGAGATGCCCAAATGGCGTTACGATCTTGACACCGATAATTCTGTTGGTTTATTCATAATTTTTGATGATCCACTGTCTTCTAACCTCAAAAAAAAAGGTTATTGTAATGTTATCTTCTTTAATCCATTGGTATTTTGCATAATTAATACGTTACACATTGAACAATACATAAATTACAGTAGAAACATGGCTGGTTATGATCGTAACGAACGCCATTTTGCTCTAAAATCGCCAAGCAAACCTCTGTTGGTGGCAACACAGTATTCGATAAGCTAAAGGTTACCAGAGGGGAATTCCAGTTTGACAAATGTAGTTTATAGTCAGCTGCACCAGTTTTGGCGACTTTATCACCTGCGCTAGCAATTACCACCCCCCCCCCCCCGCTTTTATTATTATAGAATTCTTTTTTCTCTTCTTTCTTTTGGAAACATAATTTAACGATCTCCAAATACGAATACGAATTTCTTATTTCAATATTTCTTTAGAAATCGTTTTAATTCTTATGACATTAGAAAAAATATTCATTATTAAAACTGATGTCACTTTTTACATTTGTATTATTTTTAACTTGAAGCTTTTTTTTACTTTTCATCAACTTCTTCAAAATCATTCCAAAACTTTATTATATGTAAAGAGCAGTATGTATAGCCATTCAAGTACTTCATTAATATTCTCTTTATTATTAAATTGCAAAATTCAAAAAGTAGTAAATAAAATTTTCATTGGAAAAGTTAAAAATCAGATTAACAATTGTCAAAAATGGTTAAACTTACATTATGATGATGTCCAAAATCCGTTATCTACAGGACAACAATGTCCAAAATCTGTTACCTACAGACTGCTGATTTAATTTGCTAATTAACAATTTTTACAAATACCTGCTGTTTTTTCATGTTCATATATTGTGTTCTAGGTATGCATACTATAGAATAAAAGCAAAATTGATGTCAAATTTGAAAATTTTTGAAATTGCTCAAAGTTAACTTTTTTGTTCTCACCTTTTGAGAACTACCCAAATAACAATTTTTTTTCCAGCAAAAAAAGTACAACAAAAGATATTTTTTGAAATAGTTTTAAAAGTTTTGCAAGAAGTTTGAAACCTAAAAATGAATAGCCAAATATAATTTTTAAACATTTCATATTTTGAGTTGGAGTGAAATTGTTACCTGAATGCCACATATTGGTAAACAAATACAAATTTACATAAATATTTTTTTTGATTGAAGGTAATTATACTTACCAAATTAGAAGAAGAAAACAGACCAAGTTCTTGCCAATTGAAATCATGTTTAAATACTTTAGAAAAATATTGATCTAATCCATATACTTTTTCAGAAGCCAATTTTGTAGTTAGCTCTAGATACTGATTTGCAATTGTAAGAGCACCAACAGAAGTGTCAAATCTAAAAAATTTAAAACAATTTAGTAAATAGACAGTTTCAGAACAGTTTTAAAAAATGACTCATTTTATTCCACAAACAAATATTTGAATTTTCAAACAAGCTCCAGAACACAACGTTTTTTTTTTTTTTTTTCCTTATTACCCAGACAATTCTGACAACTCAAAATCCATAGAAGGCCAAAACCCCGACAGGGACAAAATAGAAAACAGACAGCATTTCTAAAAATCCTATTTAGTATCAGGGTAATAATTCTTAAATAGCAAAAAATTAGTCATAAAAGCTTTAAAAATGTCTTTGGAAATGTAATGGTAAGAGGCTGGAGCTATTTCTAGGAAAATAGCTGAATATTTATTCTTAAAAATGGAATTTCACATTATTTTTGATAAACTTAAAAGTGGTTCAAGGGTTGTTTTCCGGTCAATTTTCGAAGCTGAATTACTAAAACCACCTTTTCAGGCTATCTTTGAGTGACTTGAGAAGAATTGGGTGTTCACCCTTGTATGTTTCAAAAATGATTGATGATCATGTCCTAAAAACACGATTTGAGTTCATTTTTTGATAGTCAAGAGAAGGTCCAGAGGCTTTCCCTCAGACATTTCTTGAAATAAAATCTTAAAAGCCCAATTTTGAGTAATTTTTTTAAGATTAGGGAAAGTGGTGCAGAGAAAATTAGTAAGAAATGTTTTAAACATAAATGTTCATAAAAATTCAGATTGAGAAATAATTTTAATTTACTTGTCATCTTCAATGTACATCAATTTAAAAAAAAATTGTGGGAAGAGCTAAAAAGTTTTCTAGGTTATGCTTAGCTCCCTCTAGCCTCTAGTTACACCAATGGTTACATCATAGCAATATGCACCAAAAACATAGAAAATTGGTGCATTTTCATTTTGTTCAGTTTTTCCACTTGGTTCAATTTCTTCTGAAGTCCTGGACTTTAAAAAAAAAAAAAAAAGTGGGGAAAAAAGCAACAGCCTGAATTGGAGTGCTCATTTATCCAGAAGCACACTACATAAAAATACATATATATACAGTCAAACCTCGCTATAGCGAACCTGGGACATAACGATCCCGCGGTTGTAGCGAACCTTTTAATTGGCCCCAATTGAAGAACTATGTTTTTAATTTGTAGTAAGTTACCGCCTCCTAGCCTTGCTTTCAATCTTTGAGTTGAACCGCACCATTGCTGCGGTCACTTGTCTGCTGCGCTAATTCTACATTAGCTACCAGTTTGTTTGGCAATCTTGGCTCCTTTACGAGGTTTTCCCGCCTCCAGCTCAGTTACTTCTTATTTCGGGCTGATGAGTGCTAAAAAGCATGAAACTGCAGTCCTTGGGAGGAATAACTGAGCTGTTGGTGTATTTTATGTATGTTTTTAATGTATCTCGAAACACTTGTAACGAACCCCAAATGTTCTACAATCGGCACAGCGAACAAAAAATTTCTGACATTTTCAGCTTTTCATAGCTTTTGTCCCAGTTACATTCCTTACCAAATTTTCCAGAGGCACACATCATCTTCTGCAATAGTTACCCCCTTTTTTCACCAAAATCCTCTGGTTCAAACTACACTCCTATTTATATATTTTAAATATATTTAAGGGATTAAGTTAAATTTATTCTGAAATTAAAAAGCAGCAAAAGTCTTCTCAATTTACAACAAATTTTTCCTTTCTAAATTTACTGTAGGTCACTATCAGGCAGAATTTTAATTCTAAGGTAGTGTTTTTGAGCAACCTTTTTACTACAGAAATTAGTAAACAAGTTTTAGATTTGTTTACAATAGTTGACAGAAAAACCAACAAAATATACATAAAAGCTTGCTGACAATAATAAAATTTTTCTTCTCATAGTATGGACAAACGAAAGATACATACTTGGTTGATTACTGAATACAATAGCAGGGGTCTGGCCAGAGGATATTTGGGTCCGTTAACGGACCCTTCACAAAAATCCGATCAACCAAAACGGACCTTTCACAAAATACCGATCAAACAAAACGGACCTTTCACAAAATCCCGATCAACCAAAACGGACCCTTCACAAAATCCCGATCAACCAAAACGGACCCTTCACAAAATTCTGATAAACAAGACCGGATCTTTCACAAATTGTTTATTGAAAGAGCAAATCTGAAAGCAAAATAACGCATATTAAACCGATAATTTTTGGAAAGTCAAATTAGAGGGATATGCTTACACAAACAGATTGAAAAAAAAATCGGCACTATTGTGATGCTCCTGCAAGTGATAATTTGCTACTGACAAATAAATATAATGCGTGTTGTTTGTTTCTGGGAAAGAAATTAACAGCTGAAAAAAAGTTTGGTTTTAAATAATTTTGTTTAATTTATCACAGTTAATTAGCAGCGGTGTTGTTGAAACTTTTCTGAAAAAGCGTTGGTAAACACTTTTCTCCCTGCTCCTAATTTAATAAACAATAACAATAATATAGATCAGCGAAATGAACTTAGAACTGCAAAGGGATAGTAAGGATGGGGGGGGGGGGGAAATATGATCACTTCAGATAGGGTTATCAACTTCAAAATTATCGCCATTTAGCGTCTGGCGTTAAACCTTTATAATGACTTGATTAGAAAATATTCTCATTTTACAAGCTTGTCAATATTTGCGTTTTATGGCGCTGTGCGATGTTTAACTACTATTTTGGGAGAAAATTACGTATATGGGTTTGATTTTACGATGTTAACAAGGATGATTAATTTTAAATAAACTCTTTTACTTGCCGTTTTTTTTCTTTAGATGTCTACATTTTGAAAAATACAATCTTTGAACATCCAACATGATAATCATATTTTGTTCTTTTTCAAGCTAATTTGAATTAAGGACAAACCTTGAATTAAGGATTTATTATTAGGATGCAAATAAATGAAAAGTCTCTATTTTGTTAGAACACTCATTTTAAGTTTAAGCAAAATTCCATTTTCTTTTATGAGTCAAAAATTAAAATGCTAAATCTATGATTTAATTTTTTTTTTGCTTCAACTGTGTCCACAGATATTAATGATATGTTTATCATAGGACTCTAAAATGCAATTTTAAAATAATTTTATCAAAAATATTTCTCTTACAAGCCGTTTTTATACTTTTGATGCCTTCACTTCGAGAATAGCGATCTCTTTGCATCTGCTATGGGAATCCGATTTTTTGAATTTTTGATGTTTAGTACGCTTTGTTAAGAGATAAACAAATAAAATCTCTTTTTATTTTTGTTAAAATCATATAATTTATAAGTTTTAAACGGAATTCTGTGCTTTTTAAGAGTGTTTTGGGTCAAAAAGTTAAATGCTGAACCCCCCCCCCCCCCCCCCCCGTCTGTTTTTTTTTTTTTAATACAGTTATTTTAAGTGCTGTACAGAAATATTTCTAGTATAATTTAAGATAATGTAGAATTGTAGATAAATATTCAGGGGTCTGTCCAAGGTTTTTCACAGGGTCCGTTTTTTGTGAAAAATCAAACATTTTTGTGAAAAACGAAATTTTTTTGTGAAAAATCAAAAAAAAAAAAAAAGATTTTTTTTTTTTTTTTTTTTGTAAAATAAAATTATTTTGTAAAAACGAAAAATTTAAATTTATAAACATTAATAAATGCGTTTGGGGGAGGGGGAGGCTCATGGAGCAAACTACGGCATTGAAATAATTTGTTGGAAGTTTTACAGTATTTTTTGTCTTTTCTAGGGCATTTTCGAAGGTTATCATAGCAATAGGGAGGTATCATTCTCCAGCGGATGGTCAACCTAGATGTATCAGTATCTATATACCGTTCCACATCTTGTTAAATTGTACTAGAAATTTTTTCTGAAGATTTTGTATAAAGAGTAAAATCATAAAATAATTGGAAAAAAAAAAAAAAAAAATCAGGCAGTTGTTCAGTATTTAGCTTTTTGGCGCATGAAAATTTTTACAGAGCACGAAATTTCGTTTTAAATTTGTAATTTTAAACAAAAATAAGTATAAATTTTATTTGTTTACCTCTGAATAAAGCGTAGTAAGCATTTAAAAAAATGCAAAAAAATTCCATTCCTATAGCGGATGCAAAAAGATTGAAATTTTTGAAGTGAAGGCATCAAAAGTATAAGAACGGAATATAAAAGAATTTATATTAGTAAAAATCTTTTCAAATTGCATATTAAAGGTTAATGATAAACATATAATGTCTATCGACATAGTTGAAGCAAAAATAAAATTAAACCATCGAACCGTCTTGACACCTTTTAAAAAGAACACGAAATTCTGCTTAAACTAATGATTTCACTAAAAATAATGAGAATTTTTATTTATTTGCCTCGTAACAAAGCTTAGTTAGCATGAAAAATGAGTAAGATTTGATTGTCATACCGGATGCAAAGAGATCGCGTTTTTCAAAATGAAGGCATCAAGAGTGAAAAACAGCAAAATAAAAGAGTTTATTTAAGTAAAACAATTTTAGAATTGCATTTTTAAAAGGTTTACATGATGAATATTATTGATAACCACCGACATTTTCGCCGAAAATTCGTAGTTACTAGACGTTTATTTATTTAGCGTTAATGTTAATTTTATAGTTGGTAACCATATCTGAAGCGATCACATTTCTTCCCCAACCTATAGCTATACTATTTGTTAGCAGTACCAAGTTCAATTCGCTGATATGTGTTATTATTGTTTAGATTGAGAGCAGAGGGAGAAAGGTGCTGAGGCAGCAATATCAATATGCAGAGGCCATAACATTTTCAAAAAAATCTATAACAACAACATCGTTGCAGGCTATTTTTATTCTGCTGTGATAAAAGAAACAGTAAACATCACAGAAATATGCAGACATTTCTTTTGAAAAATTAGCCGTTATTTTGATTTTAAATTTGCTTTTACAGTAAATGATTTGTGAAAGATCCTTTTTTGTTGATTAGAATTTTGTGAAGGGTCCGTTTTGGTTGATCGTATTTTTGTGAAGTGTCCGTTTTGAGTGATCGTATTTTTGTGAAGGGTTCGTTAACGGACCCAAATTTCCCCTGGCCCAGACCCCTGATATTGCTACCTGAGACAGCGATGCTGTCCCCCCCCCCCCCCCCCGCTAAATACTAAAAAAAACACCCCAGAATGATATTCTCAACATAGAAGAGAAAAACACTCAACTTTAAGTTTAAATGATGCAGTTCGTGCCCTCTCTAAGTTATAAACATTTTGTTTTAACAAAAAAAATACTTTTTTTTTTTTTTTTTTTTTTTTGCGAAATTATTTGATTTTTCACAAAATTAATTCACTTTTCACAAAATTATTTGATTTTTTCACAAAAAACGGACCCTGTGAAAAAATCCTGGACAGACCCCTGAATAGTTAATAGTAAAATTTTATTTCACGATATCCTTTCCACTAATAGAAATATCGTGTGATAAAGATTTTCAATGCAGAAGTTTCTTAGCAAGTGTGGGCTTTTTTTCGAAAAATCGGATGTAGCAAACTCTCGATTATAGTCAAAGGTACCCATATGGAGGGGCAAGAAGGGGCTCAAGCTCCCCCCCCCCCTTTGAAATGAGAACTTACTTGCTTTTAGTACTTTTTTCTTTGGAAAAATGTAAAAACATTTCTTCTCCAGCAATTAATGAATAAGTTACTAAAAATGTCAAATTTTAATAACTCTATTCTGTACTGAAATCGGTTTCTATGGGGAAAATAGCCTGCATAACCATGGGGGAAAATATTTGAGTCGACCCCCCCCCCCCTTTAAATTTTGCAAGCCGCCAAACATATTCTTTTGATTTTATCGATTGTCAGGAGCAAAAAGCGGTAAAAAATAAAAACATACGACTACTGCAGCATTACAAGACAAGAAAGAATGAGTTTATTCTTTTCAATTCAGACAGATGTGCCAAATTATGTAACAGATGTTCTTTTCAATATCAACTGGTGCAGGAAAACATTTACTACGGCAAAGTGTACAAAACATAAGAAATATCATTTTGAAGGTGATCAGATAGTTTTCTCAAGTCGCTCACTAGTGACAATAATGGCACACCTCAAAAACACAGTATAGGGAAAAAACAAAGGTTTTATGGTTTGTGCAACACTACTTATAACTGATTTCTCTAAAAAATTCTTAAATCTGCTCCAAAAAATTCTGATGCTAATTATTTACTTGCTTGGTTTTGTAATCTAACTTAATAGTGTAAATTAAAGTTTGAAAAAAAATTATGAATTTCAATGATTTTTTCAGTAGTGATTACCTTTTTATGTCACCCTTGTATCAATTCTGCAAAATAACTTTTGTACCAGTTTGGTGTCAAGAAAGAGCATTGAATTTATATATAGATTGCATAACAATATAGCCCTGTTGTTTTCTCATTTTTGAGGTGTGTGTCACTATTGTTGTTGTTTAGCACAAACTTAAAATATTATAAAAATGAAAATTTTATCCTGCTAAAAATCAATTAGCATAATTGAAATTATTACATAAATTACTCATTACTTACATGACTGCATCTGAGCTGGATCGTCTTACTTTAACAGAAAAACGGCGAACTAACAGTGTTGTATGTAACAGAATATAAAAATACTTCTCGAGCATTAGCTTCCGAAATTTGAGGAGAGGGATGAACTGGAATTGCAGGAGATGGAACTTCATAGCGAATGTTCTCAGGATCGTAAAACTAAAATAAAACAGAGAATGATGAAAAACGTTGCATGTAACATAATACAAAAATAGTTCCAGAGCATTGGCGGAACAGTTTTAGTATAATTCCCGGGTAGGCAATTATTTGGCATGGCAACATTTTTTTGACGCGATTGTCTTCCTAGCCACAATTTTGCAAGATGCCTTACGAAAAATGCATAAAATATACTATAAAAACACCCTGCTAAAAAAATCAGAAGATAATGACAAATGAAGAGAAATACACAAGTCCCCCTGTGGAATATAGCAGGAGATGAAACTTATTAGAGGATATAAAACTACAAGTTACCGCAGCAATTCACAAACGATGTTCTCACCAAAAACACCACAAATTTGCGATCTTTTAAAAAATATTGTCTATTTTTACATTAAATTTTGAGGACACCTGCGAACTCAGCATTCAGTCAAAGAACAAATTTTGCGCTAGAGGCAAAATGTTTGATTATTTCATTAGGCGCCACGGCGCTGGTGCCTGGTGAGAGAAATTTAAGCAGAGTTTTTACTCTCCAATTCACATAATAGAACTGACATCGCTGTGGTTCCTCTGTACTGTGCAGCATTGACACGTTCATTTTTGTAGCTTAAAAACTTTTCTTTACTACTCTGATACTACTTATAGAAAGGAAGTCTTCTGAGAGTTTTCAAATCAAAAGTTCTGTAAAATAGTGGTGACCAACTTTTTTTTTGCCCGAAGGCCGCACCTCAAAAATCATTCTCGTGAGCCAAAATACATCGGGGAAAATTTTGTATTTCGTCGGGGAATCTGTTTGCTTTTGCGTTTATCGTAAATGAAATTTTTTTTTTCCTCGGATATGAACTCGAAAAACATTAGTAGAAAAAAGTAGAAGTATCTTAAATATTAAAAAAAAGGAAACAAAAATCAATTCCCTTCGGGGCCACCCACCTTGACACCCGCAATTTAGCCCGAGTCCGTAAGTCCCCTTTTAACGTCGCCCAGATGGTGACAAAATAAGGTATAGCTATTGCTACGGGGGAAATGGTGTGTTTTCATGTTTTCATTCTTGAAATTTCTGTTTATCGATGAACTGGTTTCGACACCTCAGGGTGTCGACTTAGACACCCCTTGAGAAGAGTACAATCCCCCCCTTGACTATCCACGTCCCTGCCGAATGTAGTGGTGATTTCCGGTCAGATCTAAGGCGTCGTCATCTGGTTATCGGGTTTTACGCGACCAATTCGTCCCGGAATGACAACAGCCAGGACGGGACTCGAGACGAGCTAAAGAGGACGGGGGGGGGGGGGGGGGGGGGGGGGGGTCATCAGAGAAAAAAACATGCTTCGGAGATTTTTCCTTTTCTATTACATTCGCTAAACAGCTCTTCAGCATGTCAAGTGTGCAGACACACTGTTGATGCGTTTTAAAATACTTCTCTGGGGAAATTAACTGCAATATTATCTTTTATTTTCACTCTGAAGTTACAAGTAAGTTATTACTATAGTTATTTACAATTTTTCCGATTACTGTTAGATTATTCTACAACAAAACATATCGATGGAGTAAACGATCCTTTTACCTCATACAAGGAAGTGTACTAAAGTAGATTTAATTTTTTTAGTGTAATGATGTCTTGTCGGCAACTGCTAAACGCAGGGAAAAAAATCTTTTGACTAATGTAATAAAAGCAAATACATGTTTAACATTTTAAATACATGTTTCTCAAAAACTTATATTGATCTTGTTTGTAGGCTGCATACTAGGGGATCAGGGGATCATACTAGGGGGCTGCATACTAGGGGGGGCATAATAGTTTTGCTGGGAATGAAGAAGAAATGAGAATGATTTACTAAACATCGGGGTTTGGCACAACTAAACAATCATTGGATTATTAAGCGTCGGGTTGGTATTGCATCGGGTTTGGGTTCTTTTTGAGAAAAATGTCTGGAGGAGGGGGAGGGGCGAACCTTTTGGAAAAGGCCAAATTAATTAAATAAATAAATCATGTGTTAAAGGCAATTGAAAATATACATTTTGCTTCCAAATTTAATTTTTTCAGATGTTATCATGTAGTCGAAACTCATGTTTCTAACTTAAAGTAAAGCCTGCAATAAGCTGCGCTTAGCCCATACAGCTGTAATTATTTGATTGGACCAGGTCTAATTCAAAAGTCAGCATTGCTCCTTCGAGATCGATCAAACCAACTTACGGACTGGTACCAGGGTCAGTCTTGTTCAAGTTTTTTTTTGCAAGTTATGTTCTATGTTTTTTAAATATGCTTTTTTTCAAGTGCTAAAGAAGTGTAAAAAAGCAGTGCTGCGGAGTCGGAGTCGGACTGATTTTGGAGAGAAGGAGTCTGAATCGGAATGTGTTGGTTAATAATGACAAGAGTCGAAGTTGGAGTCATTTTCACTCAATGCCCGTAACACCGCCAGTGATTGCTGGGTCGGAGTGAGAGTTGGAATCGAACTGATGTTAGGGTTAAGGAGTCGGAGTTGAATGCTCTAAAATGTTTGAAGCTGGAGTCGACCATTTTCCTTCCGACTCCGTAGATCTGCAAAAAAGATCCATGTATGGAAATTTTGGGGTAAGACTTAGAATTTACACTTTTTTCTCTTGGTCCGGAAAGTGAGTGCAAACTTAAAATTTGAAAGTATGACAGATTTCTACTGACATGATCAATAAAAAGTTTGAAACTAATGGTTATGCATTTTCGAATTATGAAAAGTGCTTCAAAAAATTTTAAAAATGAAAAAAAGGTAGGTATATAGTAAATTTAAAAAAAAAAAAAGAAAAAAACCTTACACAAGATAAATTGGTGCAATTAATGTTGATCACTTTGATACTTAATAAATTTGTTTATTGCGTAATATCGTCGGCACCATGCTGAACTAACGAATCTGAAAATTGGCTCTGTTCAGGAGAGCCAAAACAAAATTTTGTCCATTAGACGCGTTTAGTCATTTTCAATGTTTCAATTTTTATAGATAACTTTAAATATAAAATTTATTGTTAGAAGTAGTAATAGCCTTTTTTCAGTACTGCGGCAAACCATTGAATTTAAAAAACGAGATTCGCGATTTTTCACCTTCGTTTGTTTATTAAGTTTAGCATGGTGCTGACCATACTATTATGTTTCAGTTTTTTTTTATTTTTATTTATTTTTTTTATTTATTTATTTATTTATTTATTTTTTTTTTTTGATTACACAACACACACACATTACTTTCGTTTTGTGCATTCAAAACTTAGAACCAAGGCTGAGAAGTTGCAGTCGGACTGATTTTGAGGTAAAGAAGTCGGAGTCAGGAGTCGAAAGTTTAAAAGTTCAAGAGTCGGGGTCGATCACTTTCCCTTAAAATCTGCAACCCTGCCAGTTCTTGTGGAATCGGAGTCGAAGGCTCTAAAATTCCCGAAGTCGGAGTCGGTCATTTTTCTTCCGACTCCGCAGTCCTGCTCAGAACTACTGGTGTGACTATTCATTTGTATAATTTGAATCTCGCTCACTACACTTTAACCTTTTTTTTCTATTTCAAACATGCTTCGGCGGCTCATACATTTAATTCCAAATAGTCTGTGATTTGCAGGATGATATTTTTAAAAATCTAGGATGAAATATGTTGGCGGCCCCTATGAAACTATCATGATTATTTATATGATCAAAAGAAAAAAAGGAAGGAAAAATCATGGATTTATTTTTATACTATTTTATTGCAAAATTTAATGCGGCTCACCGGGCAAATGCCCGGCTACCCGCCGGTTCCATCCACCACCAGCTAGGCCTAATCGATGTAGACCTTTTATTACCATAGAAAATAATTAAAATCCGTAAAAATTTGCACCTTTTCTAATTTTTTTTGCGCAAAATTTTTATTCGTTTCCAGTTTCTATTTGTTATCAAATAAAATACTTGTAACTGGTTTTAGCAAGCAAGGCTCTTCAAAAGATATTCATTTTTTTCTCTTGATTCTGCTTTTGCAATAGCAAAACTTAGTAGTTGTGATTGCATTCCCTTTTTCGTGCTTTCCCAAGTTATCTCGGAAAAATAAAATAATGAAAAAAAATATAAATAAGTTCAATTTTATACATGCTCTGACTCGCGAGGTTCATCTGTACATAATATAAAATGAAGTCTCTAAAAAGCGTCTGTGTGTTTGAACTCGTAAAACTCAAGAACTACCCGGCCGATTTCGTTGAAATTTTCACAATTTGTGCTTTTAAGTCCTGAAAAGGTTTGCAGACCAGTGCGAAAAAAATTCGATGAATAGTTCTTTTTTTTTTTTCCAATTTAGGCCCAATTTTCACATAAATTCCCGAATATGGGGGTGAAAAATTACTTGCATATATTAATATTACATATCGTTGGAAAGGGTAAAATTTTCCGCGTTCTACGCAGTTTGTTTCAATGCTCTAACTTAGTTACGACGGGAGTTATTAGCTCCATTGTTCATTTCCATCTTTCTCATTTTCAATTCTTAAACTTACTTTATTTTGTGTTTCTATGGTTACGTTTTTTAAATCCATCTTTCTCATTTTATTTTAATTTCTTTAAAGTATTTTAATATCTGTTGTCATTGTTTGGGGGGGGGGGATTTTGCATGATATTTTTTTTTCTTTTATTTATGCCTGATTGTTGAATATACGTCACTTGACACAATATTTGTTTTCAAAGTAGACCGGGCAAAGCCGGGCAACGCAGCTAGTCTTAATATAAAGCTAGGCATCGGGCTCAAGTTTCTTTTGAATTTCTTAACTTAATATTAGTTACTGTTCTTCTGCTTACTTAAGATGTGGATTTCTCTGCTCCCCGATAAATATGTTGAGATAGTGGATGAGCACCGCTATACTCTTGAGCCCTAGAGTTTCCACCCCGTAAATTTGTGTGTTTATAAGGTTTGATTACGGAAGAAGGAGGGGGGAGGAACACTGAATATCTTAATTGGTTATTAACTCCATCACCCTAACGTTACCAAACATGACCTACAATTTTGTTTCTTTAATTTTGAAACTTTTTCGGTTGTGCACCTGAACTCTTACTCCCTACAAAATACCATTACAGATCGACTAAAATCTCGTTTATTGGACTTCAATTTCTTAAAATTATTTGGAGGTGAGCATCCAACCCTTGTCTTCATGAAATCACTGAAGATCAACTACAGTTGCGTTTTCAGAGCTACAATTTCGAAAATTTTCCGGGGGAGAACCCCCGGATCCCCCTCATTTCTGTAAGTGCAACATTACATTCACAACTACATTAATGTTTTTAAGTTTCTTTCACTGCATAAACTCTGTAGAGCACACATTTTTAATGATTTTTCATCATATTCAGATTTTTCGTCAAATTCTGATTCTTAAGACTGTTTTAGTTTATTGATCTCGCGATGAACCCGCTTACAAATGCCTAGTTTCATGTTTTTAATTTTAAATTTAATTTTATTTTCTTAATTATTTTATTTTATTTATATTAAAAATTTTATCTTTTGCTTTTAATTTTTATGGGGAGTTCGTGTTGTTAGACGCCAAGAATGATTAGTTTCTTTATCACCTAAATTGGAGGGGAGGGGGAATCTTGCAAACTAAAATTTGGCTATGCCTCCCTGTCGGGCAAGCTTGCCCCTCCGTCGGGGATTTCCTAGCGCCACCACTGGTTTTCATTATTTCCCTCTAAAAAGTGATTTGATTGAGAAATGATGAAAGCGCGTTAACACCAGAAAACTCTGGATTAGCAAACTTGGATAACGTTATACCAGGTAAAAATTTTATTGTTTTGTGTGAATTTGTAAGAATATGGGTTTTTTTAAATCTTAAATTAATTTAACAAACCATATTTTACAGCAGCATTTAGTTGGAATAGACAGTATGCAAAATTTTTTCGTGAATATATTATCGTAGAACAAAATGAAAAATGTTTAACCGAGGAAGAATTTATTTTGTTGCTTTTATTCTCAGCTGAAAGGTTTCGCCAAATTTGTTTAGGGTTATAGTTTTAGTATTGTGCGAGCTAAGTATAATTGGCGAGATTTCGCGTTTTTAGTTAAACCATTTTTAATTTTTATCATGAGTGGAATAAAATGGTAGTAAGATTACAGAATTCGATAAGTAAAAAGAAATAATGGTCAATCAACTGAAAAGAAAATTACCACCATATATCCGTGAGAATTTTGTTGATGATTCGCATAACATGATACAATTAAATCGTAGCTCAGAAATTAGAAAAGTCGAAACAGAAAAATTTTAAATTAACCGATTCGGGAATTCGAGAGAAATAACTCAGTTACAAATGCAAAACAATAAGCGCTAGCCAAGCAAGGCAAAAAAGTATCATCTTCTTTCGATAATAATTTGTAATGTCATATTGAATTTTCTAGTATTAATTGTTATTCTTATCAGGCCACAATTATTATTTAGTTTTATTAAGAATTGATAAATATCGAATTCAACATCGTGGAAATAGCTGCTTAGAACTACGAACTACGTAGTTTGCATTAATCTTCGACGTTTAGTAATGCTTCTTGAATTCTCATTTCTTTCTACGTGGGTCAGAATATCCACAAGACTTTGAAAATTAATTTAAAAAGGATAAAGCGAAAAAATCATGCATACGAACAAAATTTGCTAGACTTATTACCATTTTCTTCGTTACCACATGCGTTTGTTTTAGTTTTTTCGTTCGCCATTAGTCAGTGACTGCAGTGCCCCTATAGTTCGTTGGAGTTGCGAATTGCCACGTCTCGTGCTTTTCGATTCGTAAAACATTAAACAAATCAATGAACTACACAGAGCAGGTTCGCAGGATAGCAGGCCTGCGGATGTGGTCTGCGGACCGTAGGTTGGGATGGGAACCACTGATGATGTAGAAATTTAGAAAATAGTAACAAGAAACTAACCTTATCTACATATCCTATACAAAACTCATGATTTAAGCTCCCCGTTTCCCAAAAAAAAAGGTTTAAGCTTCGTTTTTCATTATTATTTTTGATGCAGGATGTAGCAAGGAGCTAAATTTGGCAATTTGGACTCCCCTCCCCCCTCCTCGCATTCGTTAGAAAATTTAAAACTCAAGGTTTGTAACTATATTTATCCAACCTTACAAGGTTTTCAAGCACTTGAAACTGAAATTTATTTTCTCAAGTACTTTTTTATTTTTTAGAGACGAATCATGAAATGTTTTGAGAATTGGGGGCCCCAACAAAACGGGAGCCTTAAGCTATAGCGTCTAGCTTATGGGTAAATCCACCGAAAATAAGACCCGGTCTTATGTTAAATTTTGCTGGGAAAGGTACGCCGTAGAACTTACTTTCAGGCGATGTCTCGTCTTTTTTTTTTTTTTTTTTTTTTTTTCTTTTTTCATGCCTAATAATTAATATTTGCTAATGCGCAAGAATTCATGAAAGTCTACTACAGTTGACTCTCTCAATCTGCACACTCTCTAATGTGAACACCCCGATATTCGGAATACATTTTTATGGTCCCTATAGGAGTACATACATATATGCATTAATTCGCCCCACTATAATGAACACCCCCATTGTTCGGTCCCTTGAGTGTTAGAATAGAGAGAGTCGACTGTAACCTTTCACAGAGAAGTGTTTCAATTCAGGAAAAAGTGGTTGCTGGCCTGTCCTAGACTTAATGCTTTTTGGTTTTTCCCTTATCAACTTGTTGGCTGAGGATATTTTAAACTGGTTGCCCTTTTCGGAGTACTCGTAGAGCGAACTCCTTGCATGAAGCTTTTCTGACTCCTATGCGAAGTCGCTAGACATATCATGCAAGGGCTCCTTTTTTTCAAATTTAGA
This sequence comes from Uloborus diversus, assembly GCF_026930045.1. Classification (NCBI taxonomy): domain Eukaryota; kingdom Metazoa; phylum Arthropoda; class Arachnida; order Araneae; family Uloboridae; genus Uloborus; species Uloborus diversus. The sequence goes on along the minus strand of NC_072732.1, from coordinate 83,928,426 downwards.
CCTATTTTCCGGAAAACTCGGTACTTCTAGAAACATTTATAGCAAAATAGTCTAGACTGTTCCACCCCATCTCTGAGGTTCCCATTCAATTCTTTTCCTTCATTGAAAAAGACACAAGATTTCTATAAACTTTAGAGTAGTACGTCAAAAAGTATTATTTATGCATCTAATTTCTAGTTGAATAGATTTCATTTTTTTCCCTTCAAAAACGTCCAAGTCCCCCCCCCTCCCCCAAAAAAAGAAGAAATATTTCTGAAAATAAAATCCGCCTCAAAATTTTGATGCGCCATGATCCCATCTTCCCCCTCATGAGAACCCCTGTATCATGACTACACAAAGTCTTAGAAATACGACTACAAAGCTTTCCCAATGAAAGGTGTCATGAGAGTCGTTTTACTGTGCACCATTTAGCTATTTGAAAATAACACACGCGCTCCTAAGAAATAGTTCTAATTTATAGAACTCCAGGGATAAGCTGCACTATAGCACTAATGAATTACTTGCCATTGGGGGAAAACAAGTTTCAGTGCCATTAGACGATGAATAGGTGAGAATTGATTATTATATTGGAGTTGGCGTTTTAAACATTAGGTACACTAAACATTTTGGAGCTTTTTAAATTGAACAAGAACCTAAAATTACATGTTCTATAAAACTTTTTTTTTTTTTCATTTTCATCTAATCGAACGAACTTGGAAGCAACACTTTGAAAAATTAACAAAAATAAATGTTTGAAAGGATAACTTTTACACACACAATAAATCTTATATAATTAAAAACTGAGCGTATATACTTATGTATGCAACTACGGTCTGACCACGGATTGTATGGAAAGACAGACATTCGTTTTACAGCCGGAAATGGACAAATCTATTATTTTTAGTGATGTCAGCTTTTGCAGAAGCAGATTCTCATTCAAATAAGCAGAATACACACATCAAATTTTTCTTTTCCCCCACATTCAGATAGATTCGTCTCATCTAGACGTTTGAAAATTCCATACAATCCATGGTTGAACAGTATGTATGTTATGTTCAAGTTACTTCTCCCGAACGACAGTGAGCTGTCCATCGAACCAGGTATCGATGGATTCGTAATCTTCCCGTCTTTATGTTTGGCTATTTAACATAATCCTCCGAGAATAATCAGCGGAGATATCAATTAAAAACTATTAATTATGACACTTAGAATTCGACATAAATTCCCTATTTTTCGAAGGCTTTCCTCCATTCAAATTATTATTCAGTGCTTCATCCCAACCTTCCGTGACAATGCTTTTATTAAAATTTGTAGCGCGAAGAAAATCATTGAGAGGAAAGATCTGTTGCCATTTTCAGCACCAAGCAGCCAACAAGTAGCAACATTTAATGGAAAATAAATTCCCCACTTCCTCAAAAAGCCCACGCAGGGACAAAATTCCAAGAAATTTGGAGAGAACTAGACAGAGAAGTGCCTTTTGTTAGATTTTAAACAGGTATATTCTCAGAATTTGCATATACCTTCAATGATACAAGAAAAACCAATGTTTTGAAGACTGCAGAGAGGAATATTTTCGCACACTAGGGAAAAGTTGAGAATCATTGCAATAAAGCTCTATGCCTTACTGCGCCCCCTCATTTCGTCTCCCCATTCCACCGCCCATTTTACTTTATCAATTTTCCTTTCAAAAATTTTTTTTGTATGTTATATATTTCACAAGAGAAATATATATGCATATTTATTCTTGTTCCATTTTTTTTTACTTGAGTTAAATGCTAGTTTTTAACACAAGGCATTTTTTTCTTCAATCACATATTTACACTTAGTCATTTCGGAGGGGGTCGGGACCCCCCTGGACTCCCCCTTAGCTAAGCCACTGTCTGCCGCAAAATGTTACTAATTTTTTTTTCTTTTTAAAGTCTGATCGTTGAACACGCGTCACTTGACTTTACTTCTATTTTCGAGGTAGACCGTGCAAAGCCGGGTGACGCAGCTAGTTTTAGTTATAAAAGATGAAATGAAAGAGGGAAAATTAACAGTTTTGATGAAAATTATTTCACTGTAACACACTTTATACTAACGAATAAATCCCTTTATTCTTGAAAATTGAATTAATGAATAACCAACGTTTTGATGCACAAAAATTGCAAATTACTGCAGACAAAAGTTTTGGTGTTACAAGGAACACTTTTTTCAATGCAAAGAAGTGTGAGCTTTTGGATGAAAAGTCATCCGAGAAAAGCAGCTCGGTGGAACAGGAGACAGTATAAATAGCAAACAATGGAACTTATCAGAACAACTGCCAATTATTAATGAAAATCTGTTATGCACCAATTGAAAGAGAGTCGGGTAGAATGGGAGGGTGGAAGGGATGGGACAGCTGCATTTACGCCGAAAGAAAATTCTTCTGACTCTTTCCTGATTCGAATTTGCTTCATTTACTGGATAAGAAACAGTTTTTCTTTTATTTCGGCATAAATGCAGCTCTCATTCCTCCCGACTCTCCTGTTTATTATTCCAGATATTGTTTAAATAATAAAGAACCTTTATAGGTTTGCGTTTAAGTTATATGATTTAAATAGTTTTTAATTAGGAAACAGAATTAATGAAGCGCTTTTACTAACCATAGTGTGGAGTAATTCACTTAAGTTTACACAAAAAATTTCCTCATCGGAGACTTTGATTTCTCTGTCCATTTATATCAGAACAAGGTCATTTTGGCGCTCTTGACCAGCACTGCTCTTTAAATAGGTCTGCACTTCTTAAAACATCAAAAAATTTCTTTACCATCCATTTCATCTTCTACATAATCCATTCTCCAGATAGAATCGAAACACTAGAACTCCCTGAATTATTTGAGTAAATTTCGATCATTGGTCTCAATTCGGAGAATTCTGATTTGATGACAAATGAGGCAGTGAGAAGCAAAGGGATGCACGTGGACATTTTCAAGTTTTGAGTGAAGCGACTTTAAAGATACCGTCCTAGGTAGGTTTTCATTGATTTTTTTTCTCTAAATCATGCTGTACAGCAGCACCTACTAGCACTATCTCTTGCCCCAAAACAAAGGAGGGATTCACCTACCATTTGTACTGGTTATCTCCAAATTTTTAATTTTGCCACTCGCATCCCTTTGCTTCTCACTGCCTCATATGTACATCAACAAGCAGTCACAAATAAAGACTAGATTGTACGTATATAAATACTGTTAAAATATGGCACTACTTATTATAGTCCATCCTGTCGATTTCCTTAGATTGAATAACGTCATTGTTACGTCCCTTTTTCTCTTTTCTTTCTGTGACTGCAAAAAACTAATGCAGCTGTTTCCAGAATTATTATATATATATATATATTTTTCTTTTTTCGAAATGACGGATTGGTTTACGGTTTTGTAGCTTAATTCGAGATCTAAATACAAAGAAGGCCCGCCTCGTGAAAGAACGGATGTCTGTAATTTGCCTTATTGCTAGAGCGGGGTTCTTTGGCCGGTCCACCGCTTTTGCCTTTCAAAATAGTGGAACGAGGAAAGAGAGTTGAAGTTAAAAGAAACAAGGAACTTTATTAAATATTATTACATAATTGTCTTTCGGAATTGAGAGTTTTTGTTTATAAGACTACACTTCCCATCCTGCCTCAGCAGATCAGTGCGAATCCAAATCTTCTTTCAGTTTAAGGATCGCGGTGTCAACGTCCGTCGGTAAGTTATAGGTCTTTTGATAGTCGCTGTTGCCATCTGTTAAAAACTAAATAACATAATTGGACCCACGTTTTTTGAAAGAACACGTGTCTGACAAGTAAATGTTCTTTCTAACAAGCCAAGACCTTGACATAATATTTTATGAAAGTAAGTACGCTACACAGCAAAAAATAAACTGTTGTTTTTACAGTATAATACTGGCAGCTCACATTCCAAAGAAAAACTGTAAAATTTACAATTCTAAGCTGTAAAATTTGCAGTAATATACTGTCTTTTAATGGAAATGCAGTGTGAAATTAACAATGACTTACTGTAAAATTAGCAGTAATATGCTGTTTTTTAATGAAACTGCCCTGTAAAATTTACAGTATCAAACTGTAAAATTAGCAGTAATATACTGTTTTAGGAATGAATTGGCCTGTAAATTGAACAGAGATAGTATGTAAAATTAACAGTAATATACTGCTTTTTAATGAAATTGCCCTGCAAAATTAACAGTAACAAACTGTAAAGTTAGCAGTAATATGCTGCGAAATCAGCTGCACTGCTCCGTAAAAGCAGTAGTATGCGGTTTTATAAATGATTTGTACAGTAAAATTAACAGCAGTGAACCAAAAATTAAATGGTTATACATTTTTATGCAAAAGAGTTTTCTCCCCTATTGTTGTCTCTTTTCATAGCCATCACTGCTTTTACAGCTGAAGAACAATATAGAAAAGTAAAGCAATTGATTCTGTATGTACGTTGTAGAAATCAGCCTACATAAAATACGAAATCTGTTCCTTTTCTAAAATTTTTCAACAACAGAAACGTTTTAGGCTATGAAAAGCAACAAGCAGAGAAATATAAAAGCATTTTACATAAAAATAATTAACTGCTGCTAAATATATGTTTTATTGATATTAATTTCATTGTACACAAAATAAATCAATGCCCGTCTTTATATTTTATAAACACCTGTTAAAGGAGGAAAAATGGTGCTTTTTCATTTCTACAAAAAACTTTTAGCTTTTATTGCCAACTTAAAAATTTACAAATAGAAAGAAATTGCACGATATGGTCTGAAGCTTTATTTTAAGAACAATTATAACCTTTTCATAAAACTAAACTTTTTGATCCATGAAGGTACTAAAAATGAGAAGTTTATATATATACTAGCAAAAAGACCCGGCGTTGCCTGGGTTAGCAATAATTATGAGAAACAATCGTTACTTGCATTTGTTTTCTGTTATAAGTGAAAGAACTTAAAACACACCTTTTTGATGTGATTTAAAATCTAGCTTCTTCCTTACTCATAAAACTAAAGTAGCAGTAAGTAAAAAGAGCAAAATAGTATTCATTTAGAAACGAAAACACGACATTTAAGCGTATACAAATTTGAAGAATTTCTGAAATATGAAATTAAACTTCACATGTTTAAAAAGATTTATCAGTTAATACTTATTTTTTTTACATGGAGTCTTACCTTCTCTGTATGTCTATTGAAGAACGAACTGTTTAAAAAAATGTAGCCGCGCGCCCGTGATCCCCTTAAACTTGCGTTAGTTATTTTGGAAAATTTCAATTATTGTGGGTTCTTGGTGCGATTTAAAATGTTACCGAATTTGCGGGAATCGTTTTGGGATACCTTGGATAATGCTCCCCCTCCTTACTTTGTAAAACGGTATGTTACTAATTTTTGTTAAAGAGATATTGTCGCTATATGCTAAGATACTTTTGGTCACGATAAAATGGCGCTAAACAATTTCATCCGAAATGTTTCCAAAATAAGTAGTAAAATTTGGCGATAGTTTGAATTTGTGCACAAAGTCACATTAATGGAAGTTTTTGTGCTGTTTATGGATTTGCCTGATTTAGTTGCTGGATTATTTTACAGTAAAAAAAGTTTTTAAAGATTCTTTGATTGACGATATTTTGTTTACATGATGAAAGCTGACAAACATTATTACGTAGTCTTTGGCTTCAAAAACCGTGACAGTTGAAAAAACTGCCAAATGCATCCGCTAATGAAATCTTTCTGCATAATTTTTGGCGAGGTTTCTGCTGTTAGATTGGATAAGGATTAAAATATCCAATCAGCATAAATAATTAAAAAAAACATTAATTACACTAAAGTTCCGTTTAAATGGAAAATAATCAACCAAATCTATAGTTATTATTAGCCAATCTTGGGGAAAAAACGTTACTTTAAGATTTGACTTGAGAAAAGTTTCAAACAGTCAGACGAAACACAAAAACATTCAACAATTCTAACTATGAACTGGGAGTTGAGATGATACAATAAATAAGGAATTGGGTTGAGGAAAGCCTTCGAACATGGAACAAAAAAGGCCCATAACTCGTTTTTCATACAACTTAGAACTTTCTAACAGATGCCATCTTCAGCAGAAAAATAAGCGCTTTCGATGGACACATAATTTTAATATGTGCACGTATTTTTTAACCGTCATATTGGGGCATTTATGCGAAAATTTGGACAAATTAGAATAAAAAAGGAACTATCAATCGGATTTTTATCGAACTGGTCTACAAACCTCCGCAGTACCAAAAAGAACAAACGGTGAAAGTTTCAGCCAAATCTGCCGGGTAGTTTATGAGATCTTAGGGAACAAATTTACCAAAGTCCATTTTTATATATATAGATATAACTGAAAACACTACATCGTATCTTCACTGAAAGTACTTTTTTCACTTTCAGCATTATTGTAATGCTAAAATGAGCAGCATAACGTGGGAAATGTTTTACAGTATGCAATCCATTATACCTTTAAGTTTATTTTTAACTTCATACATACAATTCCTTGTATTTATTTTCCTTTTCTGGAAAAACAGATTATTTTCATGGTTTTCTTCTTTTTTTTTAATGTTATAAGTTGCACTTGTACCTACTTTATTTGAGAAATACAACTAAACAAACGTTATTTCACACCATATGTGCAGTATTCAGCATTTAGACTGCACAGAATGGTTTTTATTGTAAACTGAATAGTATTATAGATAAGATAATACTTGATATTATTAACCTTTTAAAGTTACATAGATGAAAACAATAAATATGTGACAGTTCAGAATTCCAGAGCTACTAAACAGAAACAATTTTTCACTCGGTATAGTAAAATCTGTCAGGTTTATAAAGTTTAACTTTATATTCTGTTATAATGTTTTCATGAGAAAAAACGAAACATTCACACCATTAAAAATCGCCAAATTATTTTATTTCGTATACATTACCTATAAATACAGATTATTACAGTGAAATTGCAGAAATTTATTTAAAATCGAATGCAAATGCTTTCAAGGTCAACATTTTTACATCACAAACTTGATTCTTCTTTGTGACATCTTTGCCGACTTTGGAGCCATCATTATCCTTATATTATGAAAGCATCTGTCAAAATAAAAATTGTTAGAATCTCATAAAACTTGTGAACACCAAAAAAACATACATGGAAAAATCATATTACGTAGGTATAAAAATACGCCCTAAAATGATTAAAATTATGACTCTGAATGATCTGAAATTAAGGTTGACTTGAGAGTTGTTTTTATTTTGAAACTGCTTATAATGTACCTAAATTGTAATTGAACCGTTTATTTCAGGAACCAGTTAAGCGCAAATATGTTGTTTCAAGGAGAAAAAAAATTGTTTGGCAGCAATTTGCAAATTACGCATTTGTAACGGTAGTTATTAATGTCTACTTAAAGTAGACCTAATCTGGATACTTTACATAAGAACTCAAAAAAGAAAAAAATAAAGAAAATAATATCTTACATTTTATCTTCCATGTAAAGAAATGCACTTATACTGGTTTTAAAAGTAGAATTTAAAAAAAAAAAATCCTTGTAATTTTCGGTATTTTTGAAGGATTTCGTAATACATATGAGACTGTTGATTAAGAACAATGTTTATTTTTTTCGATCGGATAACTGAAGTGATCAGGAGAATAACTATTTCCATAAATCAAGAATTCCAAGTTGTCCAAAATGGGAAAGCTAACATCTTGGCCTAAAGAAAAAAAATAAAAATGTTTTAAAAATGATAAAACTTGTATCTAGTTTTTTCTTATAATAGGCTTGAGATCAGAGCCGGACTGGGCAATCGGGCGGACGAGCGATCGCCCGAAGGGCCTTTAAGTCGCGGGGCCGGTTGAGATTTGCGGTTAAACTTTTTTTTTTCTTCCGCAACACTCTCTTAATAGTTTGAAGAACCGTCAAATTTGGTGCTGACTAGGCCTACGTTTAATAGGAGCTTGAGTGACAATCAAGCCACTGGATATAGGTTTAATATCAGAAGTTGCCACAAGGCATTTTTTTGGACGTACTCAGGGCTGCCGAGAGCACTAGGGTTTCCAATCCTGCGCCGAATCCAGTCCCGCGGGATTTCGGGATTGATTTTATTTTTCTAAAAATTACATCAAATAGAAAAAGTTGTGCCTTTTAGGAAGAACTGCTTTTGTTACTGGAGTTAGTAGCTTTCACGAATTCCGTACACCAATTGCAGAGCACTACAAAGTCAGATCATAACTAGCAATTATCATTTCGTACGCAAAAACATGCCCTAAAAAAGTCCAACACGTCTTAACAAAGCGTTGCTCGTATGGAATGAGAAAGGATTTTTACTCAAAAAATAATGCTCTTGATGAAAACACGTGCTGTGGCTCCAGTGCAGTTGGTTTTACTGAGATTAAATTACTGCGGACATTTAACAAAAGATCCCTAGTAATTTCATCAACTTCTGAAGTAGATTTTTCTTTCTGAAGTATAGTTTTTGTTCAATAACTGCAAACTTAGGACCAAAGCGATGTCTATTGGGTACGTGTTTAGCTGTATCCAATTTAACTTGCATTGAGAATGGCCCAAGTGACTTAATTATCTTTTGTCATTGTGTCAGTGTATTTGATTCATTCCAGCAAGGGAAGACTAAGGGTAAGTACTGCTTTCTTTCACCAAAGTCGTAGTCTCAGAAAATGTTTTGCATAACTTCACTAATTTTACCTTTCATTTTAAAGATACGTTCAGAAATTTGAGCAGTTTAATTTACTGCACTGTCATGCGAGTCCTCCTATGTTTCATTCAAGTTCTTGTCGCCTCTTTTAAAGTCATGCCGAATATATAAATAATGCCAGGTTTTTCATTGCTTTCTTCTTTGGAGAAAAATATTGAGCACTTTTTTAAGTTATAGGTTTTGAGTACATTCCTGAAGCTTACAGAAGTGATCCAACATTGCATTCAGGGCTACTCCAGCGGGTTTTTCAATCAGTAATACACTTTCCCTATTTTTTCTAAAGTGTAATTTCCAAGATTTTAAACTTTAGTGATGATTTTCAAAAATGTTTTAAATTATATGCATTTTCTCAATTGTTGTGTCCATGTAAAAACTGTGACCTCGAATGAGTGTACAATTTCATTTTCAGAAAAATGTACTCCATTTTTGTTTGTGTTCTTAAATGGTGAATCCACATTTTATCTCATGAGACAGTTTTTCTTGTTCTTCTTGCAGACGTACGAGGAAGGTGATTCAAACACATGATACTTGTGAAAATGTCGTTTTATGAGCGACAAAAGTTGAAAAATATCTGAATGGAAAAAATTTGCGGGATTAATTCAGCTAAATATCATGCGGGATCCCGTTGTATTCAGGATTGGAAACCCTAGGTTGGTTTTCCCCTGTCTGTTGGTTTTCCAGTTCTTTATCCACATTAAAACTTATACGACTGCAATACATATAGACCTAAATATCATGCGGGATCCTATGTTGTATTCAGGATTGGAAACCCTAGGTTGCTTTTCCCCTGTCTGTTGGTTTTCCAGTTCCTTATCCACATTAAAACTCATACGAGGCTGGTTCCTTGTTTTCGACTAGGCTGACATGGCCTCTCGTCGGCCCTGAGTGTACTTCAGGGCCGTCTTCAAAGGGGTATAGAGGGTGCAATCCCCCGCTTTTTTCCCCAAGAATTCCATTAATTTATATTTTAACGATGCACAAAAAAAAGAAGACCTTTGCAGTATTACAAAATTAAAATAGAATAAAAGTAACTAAAAGTATTTATTCTGCAAAATTTTAAATCATAGTGAACTCTTAAAATAAAATCATCCAAAATTCTGTATTATTAAGATTATATTATTAAAAGTCACCAAATGTAAACCCCCCCCCCCCGAAAAAAAAGTACATAATGTAAACACGTGGCAAGCTTTAGTTGAAAAAAATGAATAGATAAATAAAATTAATAGCTTCCTAGGGGCCACCGACATATTTACGTCTTTAATTGTTTGCTTAAAATATCGTCACGATCACAGCTAAATGGAAAAGAACACAGGAGCCGCCCAAATAGGTTTTAAATAGAAAAAAAAAAGTTAAAATACAGTGTTAGAGTTTTAAATTATTGCAATGAATGTGCACACCAGTTGCTTCAAGTTTTTGAATGCAAAAAACAAAAAATAATTAAATGATTCAGGGGGTATGATATTTAGCATTTAAAAAAAAAGGGGAAAAAAGACATAAAGTATCACTGTAAAGTACACCATATCAGTTCAAAATGGTAAAAGTTATTTTTATTGGACGAATTTGTATTCTAAATAAATGAAAATACTAGGCTGTATAAACCAACGAAATCAGTCCAATGGTTTTGGCGAAAAAAAAGGGTAGGTTTTCCGAAACAGTTTTAACCATAATTAGAATAAATAAGTGAGGATAGCCAACAAGGGATTCCTTGAACCTTTATTCCTTCATTTCATGTCACCAAAGGTAGCGTCTAGAAGTGTGTTTTCGTAACTTTGATTTGGAAGCAATCCGGGGGAGAGTTTCCAAACCCCACAACTGCAACCAACAAATATGAAGATTTTCAATTTCTAGAAACAGGAATAGAAACTCCCCCTTTCCATCATTATTTGAAATTTTGACTTAGAAAGAATTCCCAAATCCACTATTGAAACCTACAATTGCGTATTTAGAACTTCAATTTCGAAAACCCTACAAGAGAGCACACTTTCGTAACCTTTAGAAACGCTCCCTCCGTCCTCCCTATCATTGAAGACCGTCTAAACTTTCGTTTACGGGCATCACTTCTAAAGAGTTTCTGGGGAAGAGCTCTTGAACCTTTTCCTTCTCATAACATCATTGGATATCTACAACTGCATTCCTGGAACTTCAGGTTCGAAACATTTGTCGGACCCCCAAACCTCTCCTCTCACGAACACACCAAAGATAGTCTAAAACTGCAATTTCGGCAAATTACCGGGAAGAAACTCTCAGAAAACTTCTCCATTCAATTTCGAGGTCCTTTAATAAATCAATTTCGAAACATTTCTGGAGGAGACCTCCAAATCTCTTCTCCTCCAATGCCAACAAAGATCGTCTGAAAATGCGTTTTTATAACTACAATTTCGAAAATATTAGCTGATATGGATTCCCGACCACTCCCCCTTATCAAAAAAGAAGATAATCTGCACGCGTGCTTTTAAAGTATCAACTTCGAAATATTACCGTGCGAGAGCCCTCAAACGCTCCCCCCCCCTCAACACTACAAATGATTGTCCAAAAGGAGCATTTCGGAAACTGTCCGGTGGAGAAGCGCCCAAACTCCATCTAGGAAAATATTACACTTACAATTAGGTTTATATAGCTAACACTTCAATCTTGTAATGACATCCTCCTAAACTAGAACCTGAAATCTTTGTTAAAATGCGTTAAAAATTGAGAGGCCGTGAAACTTATTCACTCCTCAAATTTTTGACCTTGCGATAACCCTGCATTCGTTTTATTGCTCTTTTCTCCTTCGATGTTTAAAAAACCCTTAAACTTGCAAGATTTTGTACAAGGAGGGGGGGGGGAGTGGAATTACCAGTGAGCTAAGGGCCGATTTTGTATAATCGCCCGGGCTATTTTAACGGTCCAGTCCGGCCCTGCTTGAGATTATCGGATTACAATATGTTTACTTCAAAACAATAGTAAAGATGAGGTAGCGAAATATTTTTTAGGAAATGGAGCAAGGTCGATGTTTAGGACAACCAATTGGGAAATATTGGGGTATTCCATTTAAAACAATGAATACTCTATCTAGCCTCTTTTAGTACCCCCCTCCCCCGAGTTGTTATAGTAGCACTGAAGGTCGTATATAGATGGTTTTTCTTTCTTTCTTTTTTTTTTTGGTAACCCATATTCCTTTCCAACACTTGTTAAACAGCTCAAACTATGTTCAACTGATACCAGCTTCATCTTTTTCTTTGACAGCTTCCCATCGTTAGAAATCTGAATATAAAACAAAGTGTGACGTAAAGTAATTTTACGTTTAATTACTTAAAACTCTGTATGTACTTAATGTGAAATATTTTACATACTTATAATTTTTCAAAAAAAATTTTCATATATTTTATTCCACAAATGTGTTATTATATTGTTAAAATTTAATTTTTTGGAGCTTTTTTCTTAAGTACTAAGGAATTACATAAATGAGTCATTTGAGTTGAAATAAAATAATACCGTAAGAACATTGTATCTTATGTCTTAATATTTAAGCAAATATAAGATGTTTCATTTATATTCTGTGTCTTTCAAAATGGGGACGAACCTCTCCCCCCCCCCTCCCCCAATTTGAACAGCTATCGATGTCGCCATTTAAACCATCAGCGACTTTTTTTTTTAAGAGGCACTTCTTTTGAGAGGATTTACACAATTTATCTTAAAGTTTTTCAGAATTTTCCTGAAATCTGGAAGAAACAATTCTATATTCCCAAAATCAAGATGGCTTAGTTCAAGTCAATTCAGTAAAAAATGAAAATCGGTCAGAAAAGTTGAAAGTTTTTAACAAAAGAATAAATCGTCAAACATATCAAAAAATTGAGTAAACCTGGTAGTGCCAGTTCCAATCATTAGGAAATCGTAAGTCCACATCTGGCCCGCCGTCCTTGTTGTAAACAATGCTACCCTTCTTGAAAATGCTTTGCCAGAACACCGCACCACTTTTTAACTGTAGATTTAAACATACTCTATTTGCAAAATAACTGTTTTTTATTCACATTGCAGTAAAAATAATCAATAATTTTGTTTGATAAGTGTCACACAAGTCTGAATATGCGAAGAAATACGCTGTAATGTATCGTACTTTAAACTTTAATCTTTATTGTTGCTCTCATTATGAAGTTGGCTTTTAATTTTGTTCCTGTAATTTTTACAAAAATACGTACAATAAACAATAAAGTACTTAACATTCTGTTTTAGTTCCTTCGATTTTAATAACATGTAAAAACAAAGCTGAAAAATTAAAAAATAAAATAAAATAAAATAAAGAAATGTACGTTTAATTTCGCTCTAGCAACAGAAATTTCTATATTCCGTTATTCTTGAAGTGATAATATTCAACTACCCGTAAAAACTAATATTGAACTACAAATTTAAAAAACTCAGACTTAAATGAATAGTATGCCCGATCATATTTCAATCAAAACAAAATAAAATTCAGTTTATCTTGTTCCAATCCATAGTTCTTGATTGTAACATAGAACCTGACAAAAGTTCACAAAAATCAGCTTCAAGGGACCCAATATGGCACGCAGACCGTAGGATAGGCTTCAGTGGCTAAGAACGCTCTAAAACTCAAAACAAATTACATCCGAAAACACAAAAATATAAATTAAAAAGGTGCTTATAAACTTCCATTGCCGGCATTCATGTCACTAAGTGAATCATTGCAGCATCGTTCAGACTACGGTCTTCCTTGAAATTCCAAGCGGAACACAACCGCGAACTGCCATCTTGATAAAATGACACAAACCATTATTCCATTCAGTTCTGGTCACAAGTTAAGTTCTTTACATTTGCATACCACTAAACTCAAAAAAATAATAGTGCATTAGTGAATAAATTGAAATGAAAAATTCTGGCGGCTAGAATGAAATTTGTAGTTTATTTTATTTATTTATTTATTTATTTATTTTTTTAAATACCACACCGCAAACATATCACCAGGCACAAATTCAAAATGAAATCAACTACAATTTTATTTTCTCCGTGCGCTGGAGGGAAAGGAACAAATTATTCGCTAGCAAATTCCCCCCTTCTTGGCACGGCAGCACACGGAAAAAAAGAAATACTTTGATACATGAATAAAAAATATATTACAGGCCATCCGTTTGTGTGCGCAAATTATAACTTAGACATAATGGAATAATTGAAACATTAAAAAAAAAAATCTAAAAAATATATCATTGCAATTCTGAAGTCATTGCAATTCATGCTTTACGTAAATTTTCCCTAAAAAAAGGTTTTGTGAAACAATCAGCTAAATTATTTTTAATTTCAACAGATTTTAATCCAAATTCATTTTCATCAATCGAATTCCTTAGGAAATGGTACCCCACATCATTCTGCTTAGTTCTGCAATTTTCTATTGCAAATCTAGAAAAATCGATCGCAACTAGAATGTCACAGTACAGAGTACGATTAATCAATCTAAAATTCTGAACTCTTTTCGTGGCCAATTCATTTAAAATTCTTTTGATTCAAATAACTTCCTTAGATAGTTCACTTATTGAAATATATTCCGCTTCCATCGTTGACAGCGCTACGCATTTTTGATTGAATGTACACCATATTATTTGAACCTATACAAAAACACTAGAACCCCTCTCCCTCCCTCCGCCATTGAAATCCGGTCGTCGTGATTCGAGGCGTAATCTGTATCAGAATGACAATAATTTATTAAATTTACTGACAAAATTTAGATTTCAGGGATCGACAAACCCTTCAGCTTGTCTCACAAATCTCCTTTTTTATACCCGCATATAGATACGCATTGCAAACATTAGTTTGGAAATGGACCCAATGTAGCTTATACACAAAAATTTAAAAAAAAGCATCAATAAAAAAAAAGGAAATTGCTGGAGAGAACACTTGCGAAAAGTATCCCCTCCCCCCATACCTGGTGGTTACCTAAAATAACCAGTCTGGCCTTGAAGCGCATTATTTCGTTCTGTTTATCTGTTCTGCTGTGTTTTGCCAATCTTCACTTTCTGGCGTTCTCAAACTCTGTTTCAAATTCGAAGGAATTACATCTTCAGAAATGCTGCTTCTAGCTTACTTGAACTATCCCCCCCCCCCCACCTATCTTCATCAGAATCTGATACTTTTCGTGAATTATCATCACAAGTGAAATCGAACTATTTCGGGTCACATTCAATGTTATTTTCAGAACAATAAACCTCGGCTTCGCGATTCGGAATTTAGAACGGTCGTGTCAATAGAATAATACATATCCCTGCATTCTCTACTTTGCCTTTGTATTTCTTTAACCAATTTAATTCTCAACATGCTATTTTATGATTTTCAGGATATTCTTCTTCTACTTCAGATTTACTCAGTAGTGAAATAAAACTGTATTCCTTTGTTTCCCGTTCCTGTCCCCCCTTCCCCCTCACCTAGAATTTATTTTCATCGAATTTGACATTCAGCGTTTCTCTCACTTCGCGATTTTCGGAATCCCAAATTCTATAACCTTTCGTATGAAACGCGTATCCTACCATGACTCCCTGTTTAGCTCTCATATCCAATTTGTTTATTTTCTGTTTTGGAAGTCCAATATAAGAAATACAGCCAAAAACAAGTGAGTTTTTAATAGATGGCTTTCTCCCCCGAAATAGCTCAAAAAAAGTTTTGATTTTTCCTTTTAAAACCGCTCTAGTCCGTAAGTAGTGGAAGCACATAGCTGCTTCGGCTCAAAACAGCTGAGGCAAACCCGTTTCATTTAAAAGTGTTCTAATTCCATTAATTAATGTTGAGTTATGGTGTTCTATGACGCTACTTTGTCAACTGGAGGATTTGTTAGTTTTTTCGATTCTTATGTTTTGGTCGCTAAGGTAAATTTCAAACCCGGGGGTTCAGAAATTCCTTTCCGTTATCGGATCTTTCCCGCAAATATCTCTGTTCTCTTTTTAAACCTGACAAAGTATTCGAAAACCTCACTTTTCTTCTTTAAGAAATAAACCGAAGACTTTCTTGAAAATCGTCTATTATTGTGAAAATACCCCCCCCCCCCCAAAGAACTTAACTGCTAAGGAACCCATCGCATTTAAATGCAAAAGATTTTATCCGGCTTTGGCTTGAATCTCCGTTACAGGTTTAAACAAAATTCTCCGATTTTTTTCATTTTACACGAATAACAATCTGACATATTTTTACTTTTTATATGCAGTGAAAGACAGTGAAGTACAGAAGCACACTTTTCAGTATTTATGATATAGTTTTTGCCTTCATCATAAACACGTTGATGCCAAACTTTAAGACTTAAAGGGTTCTAAAAGTTAAAATGTAAGGAAACTGATGAGTTCAAGGTTACAAGAGTTCAAATTCTTTTGTAGTTCTCGATTCATCTACTTTTCTAAATGAGCATGTCCTTCAAGGCGAATGAAATATGACAAACAATGCATAATAATGTAAATATTCTACTTTAAATTAAAAAGCAATAATTTAGACGAGGACGCAACACTGCCAGATCAGAAATGAAAAGCTGAAAATTTTAGGAATATAGCCAGGCACGGCCTGAGCTTAATTAAATATGTTGGGAAGGCGTATAATCTCAATTTGTCGAATAGAACTTACATATTTGCAGATTAATAAAATACTGGTGCATACACACGTTAAGTACGCACAATTAAGTTCAATATCTAATGAAATTTGGACATTCGAGAATTCAAAAATTGCAACATTACAATTATGTCCGCAAATTTGCTGAATCGTGAGATAAAATTTTTCCAATATGACAATTTTGGGGAGGTCATTGAGACTTCCCGTGACCTCCCATCGAGTGTTTTTGGATATAGTTTCTAAAATTATTTTTATGTTCACAAGTTTCAATGGTACTAGTGCATTTTTCCTCACTGTCAAAAATGAAACGCTCAATTTTGACGATTCAGCAATCCTCGAGCAGTATTTCGTTATTTTCTACGATCCTTTCGTCACTGAATCACGTGATATTTGACGAAACCAGAAATCTCAAATTTTTCACGAAATAATTTCGCCCCGATTTCGTCATATTGCAGTGCATTCTGGGAGTTTTCGTTTCAGTCTTGTACTTGCTCGTTAAATTATTTTACGGCAGTTATTCTAAAGGATTTATAAAAAAAGGTTAGTATTTATTAAAATTTTTATGTGCAATGTGCCTTCTTTTATGTATTGTTATATTTTTGTTTAGTGTTGTGTTTATTGTTGTATTTAAAACACATTAAAATTGAAAACGATCTGTTCGATTTGGTTTGGAATTCTGTATAAACTAACTTTGAATCACCTCCACGTTAGGCTTAACTAGCGTTATTTTTTATTTGCAAATGAAAATGTTTGTTTGTTGACATTTGTTCCCAAAAACGTACTTCCTTTATTGCGTTAGAAAATTGACAAAGATGACCAAAGCATTTTTACGAATTTAAACTTACATAAAAAATTCCACCGTAGCTGCAGCAACGCAGATAATAAATACAGCGCCTTGATAAATAGCATAGAACTTTGAAAATTTTAATTTCAACGTTGAATATGTTACATGGTTATGTGTTTTCATTCTTCTTCATGAATTTTACTAATATAATTCTGGTGAACGAAGTGTTTTTGTTTAATAATACAAAATTTTTTTACTCTGCATTTTTATTTTTTAAAACAAATGTACCGTCCCTCACCCCCCTCTCTAAGTATTGGTATTTTTTTCTTCTACTCTACATGTAATATTTTATTCAATGCAATAATAATTTATACAGTAGCTCTCTCCCAAAAGTGTACGTAACACTTATCATTTTCAATGAAATATTGCTCTACCCATTAGGTAAGATTAATATTTTGGAATGGGTAAACAATAAATATTCTATAGTTAATTCTTAACAAAACCACATAAAATATTTAAATAGAAAAATAAAATATGATTTTGAAGAAATTAATAATCAAAAAGTATTAAGAACTTTATCTCACAAAAGTGTTCATAAAAAATATTTTTTAATAATTGCTTAGCAACCTTTTAAACAATCCCATAAAAATCGAGGAAAAAAAGTGCTTAATGCAATTAAAAATAAATGCAAACTGGTTCTCAGCTTATGGTTCGGAAATGATACCCCCCCCCCCCCGATTTTTTGGTAGGCTCGTTGACCGGACTTATTAAAGTCGCACCCCATGTTGTTTATGTAATGTCATTTCCTTCTGCAGCTGTCTTCTGTTTATGTTGTATCAATACTTCATTATTTGTTGAGTCTGTTTCTTTCTTTTTTTTTGAATGGTTTTACTTGCAAAATAAAACATGAAGTAAAGTAAGTATTAATTTAATACAATGCATTTTGAGTTACAAAGAAAATATTAATTTCCATAAAGAACTAGATCTTTGTGCTTTGCAGCTAAATATTTTCAATTTTTTTTCAAATTTTCCCAAATTTAAAATAAGTTATTGAAGATAACCTTGATTTAAAAAATAAGGTAAGTTAGCAGCATGTTTGAAAATAATAACAATTATAAAGCGTTTTTTGTTGTTTATTTTCACATTTAGTACGCTAAATTCTATGTTAATTTGCGTTACTTGATTTGTGATAATTATGAATTTTTCCATTATACATAGTTTTTACAGCTGAAATAAATGCAGCATTAATTTTATTGCCATATTTGCTGCCTCAAGGAATTATCAGCAAAAAAAAAAGGGGGAATTCCCTTCAGAAGCATTTCATAGAGAAACTACTAGTAAGTCCAAATTTAAGTTAAAGTAATGGTTTTTGCTGTAGACAAAGTAAAATGTCTATGTAAAATTTCAAATGAAAAATTGAAAGGAAAATAAAAAGCATATGATAAAAACTAGCAAACTTTGCTCGATACGCTAGTCACTATTTTCATTACATACATTGGAATCTCTTACTTGCAATTCTGTCTTAGCGTTGGCCATGGTTGCATTAATGCTTATGGAGCTATCTTAGTAAATTAGTAAGGTTCTAATCAATTATGTTAAATAAAGTACCTAATTTCCCTTGAAGTTCCAGAGAGGTAAGTATGAAGTATGTACCAAAGTACTTCAAAGTATGAAGTATGTACTGCATGCAATAATACACCTCCTGCATTAAACATAAATTTTGCCAAACAAACATTCTACATAGAAGCAAAATTAATAAGACAAATAATCGATTGAAAAAAGAAAAAGGTAAGCTTTTTCTCAAGATTATCTAATTTCATTTTCTATATCTAATTTTCGAACAAAGATATACAAACTTAAAGCTGTCCATTTTATTGCACTATTTCTTTAAAATTTATGGTATTAGTTTGATAAAAATGTTTTTTTTTTTCTTTGGAATTTTTTTATGCGATGCAATAAAGAAGTAAATCCCCAGCAATTTTCTCATGAGCAAATATTGATGTAACTCTGCATAAAAGTAACCTATGTCTTATTCTTCTAGAACCCAATGTCTTCTGAGGAAGTAGCATTTCTATATTCCCAGTAGGGCTGGACGATGTAGGAATTTTTACATCGTGATGCAACGCCAAACTTACATTGCGAGTAGTTGAAGCAGATTGAATTATTCTTCCCGCTATAGGCGGCAAACCCCCGATTAGGGGAGTTTTCCTTGCAAAAATCCAAGCTTTTGTCAGAATTTTCCCAAATTTGGCACGAAAACTATCCTATGGGAATTCAAAAACATCAAAGGACAAAGGTACCAAACTTGGAATAGATCCGACAAAAACCCACGCGGGGCATTCCCCATGCATAGCAGGACTAAAACGGGGGAATTCTCGAGCATCAAAGGAATTCTGTGCCAAAGTGAGAAAAGATCTTATAAAAACTGGTTTTTGAAAAAAAAAAAAAGACCCCAATAGCTGGACGAAAACTACCCAATGAGAACTCCTGAGCATCAAAGAAGTTCTGTGCTAAATTCAGAAAACATCCCAAAAAAACTTTTTAAAGGAGAACCCCAATGGGGGTTGTCCCCTCCTCCCCCATAGAAGAAGGAAAATTACCCTGCTTGAATTCCCGAGCAACAAAAGACCTCTGTGTAAAATTTGGAAAAGATCCCACAAAAAACTTGGTTTTTATAAGAATAACCCCAATGGGGGGTTGCCCCCCCTCCCATAGAAGAACGAAAATTATCCTGCTTGAATTCCCGAGCATTAAAAGACGTCTGTGTAAAATTTGGAAAAGATTCGACGAAAAACGTGGTTTTTATAAGAAGCACCCCCATGGGGTTCCCTCTCCCCCCCCCCCACAATAGAGGAACGATAACTACCCTTTGAATTCCCTAGCATCAAACGACCTCTGACCTCTGTGCCAAATTTAGAAGATATCCGACAGAAACTTGGTTTTTATAAGAATAACCCTAATGGGGGGTTGCCCCCCTCTCCCATAGAAGAACGAAAATTATCCTGCTTGAATTCCCGAGCATTAAAAGACGTCTGTGTAAAATTTGAAAAGATTCGACAAAAACGTGGTTTTTATAAGCACCCCCATGGGGTTCCCTCTCCCCCCCCACAATAGAGGAACGATAACTACCCTTTGAATTCCCAAGCATCAAACGACCTCTGTGCCAAATTTAGAAGAAATCCGACAGAAACTTGGTTTTTATAAGAATAACCCCAATGGGGGGTTGCCCCCCCCCATAGAAGAACAAAAATTATCCTGCTTGAATTCCCGAGCATTAAAAGACCTCTGTGCAAAATTTGGAAAAGATTCGACAAAAACGTGGTTTTTATAAGAAGCACCCCCATGGGGTTCCCTCTCCCCCCCCCCCACAATCGAGGGACAATAACCACCCTTTGAATTCCCGAGCATCAAACGACCTCTGTGCCAAATTTAGAAGAAATCCAACAGAAACTTGATTTTTGTAAGGAGAACTTCCATGGGCGTTGCCCCCCCCCCCCTGGAGGGACTAAAACCATTGTGTGTGCATTCCCGAGCATCAAAGAACCTCTGTGCCAAATTTGGAAAAAATCCAACAAAGACTTGGCTTTTATAAGGAGAACCCCCATGAGGGTTGTTCCCCCCCCCCCCCTCCGTAGGGGACAAAAACTGCTCAATGAGTATTCCTGAGCATCAAGAATGAACCTCTGTGCCAAATTTGGAAAAGATCTGGCAAAAAATAGATTTTTTGCAGGAAAACTCCCCATATGGGGGTTTAGTTTGATACCATGGGGAGGTTTATGGGGCCGGACTAACATGCGGGTTTCCGTTCTTCTCTTTTTTTTTTTTTTTTTTTGCTTGGATAAAAAAAAATGCTTGGATGTAAGCAAACTTGTGGAGCACACCGATCTATCGGTTTAGAGGTTTTTATTCTAAACCGGTGTAATGATGAAGGGTGTACTGTACATCGGTATTTTACGATGTATCGGTGCATCGTAAAGCCCTGATTCCCAGATGTCATTTCACATTGTTCTTTAACTTGAATTTGCAATAATTAATTTTACATTTTAAAGAAATTGTCTGCTTGTATTTTTACATTAATAAAATTTTTTTTAAACATCTTTTATGTGCCTCTTTCTTCAACAAATACTTGAGGGAGGGGGGTGCAGGCCAGTCATTTCCATTTTTTTTCCAATTGTGGAAAAAGGTGTATTATCTTCAAAAATTTTATAGAAAACAAACTAAAACCACAGCCTTTCGTACGTAAAGACATAAATGTTCAAAAATCAAGGGGGGGGGGGAGATCATCTCCCATGAATGACCCCCCCCCCCCGTAAATGACGGGCCTGTGAGTGTAACTATGCGCATCAAAGTGGGAAATTATGGTGTAAGATTCTGAAGTTAAGATTTGACTAAATCTTATAAAATATAGTCGAACCTCGTTAAAACGAACTTTAATGGATCATTAAAATCGATTATTTTTAACAGAATTCGTTTTATCCAAAAAACAACAATGGGACAGGGATTACAAAAAACTCCGCTTTAGAAGTAATTCTTTTTAAGCGTGTTCGAATTAACGAGGTTCGTCTGTATTCTCAAAAAAAAAAAGAAAGAACACTAATCAGCTCAAAAAAGAAAAAATAAAAATAAAAGAAATAAATAAACTCAAAAAATTACGAAATTAACATGCTCAAATATGACGAAATTAATTTGACGAAACTAATGCTCTCAAAACTACGAAAATGATCGTCGATTTGACGAAACTAGAATGAAGAAATATTTCGTTACATTTGACGAAATTCGCATCTTCAAACCAGAAACGAAAGCAGTTTCCTCAATTTGACGAAATGTTCGCTCGGAGCATATCCCTGGAAGCGACTTCGTCAGAAACGAAGAAAATTTCGTCGAATTTGAAAGTCCATTTCTGAGAGTGCTGAAGTAAAATTTTAATTTCCTGCCGACGCAAGTGTAAAACTTTTAAAACACAAGGGTTTCATGAAGATGCTTAATTTTATTTATTTATTTATTTATTTTTTTTTTTTGGAGTGCTTCATTGATGATTTTTTAAAATTATTATTATTTTAGTTTTGATCGATAAGTATGAAAGCTGGCTCCAGATTTCAGAGAATTTTGAGTCGTTCAGACATCAGAGTATTGTATTTCCAGAGTGGCAAATTCTTCAAAAAAAAAAAAAAAAAAAAAAAAAAATCAGTAAACTTGATACTGTTTGCACGTCTCTCGGTCACGTTGTTATTTTATTTATTTACATTTTATTCATCGAATTATGTACAAGTTATAAAAGTTACTGACGCTATAACGTAAAGTTTATCAATAAAATGGTTACATGCAAACTGTTAAAGAATTTAAAACAGAATATAAAAAATAAAAAAAAACAGAAGAAAGAAGTCAATCGCGATACGATAAAAATTTACTAGAAAACATAAGAATTTAAATTTTAAATACTCACATCATATATAACACAAAATATAATCGTAAACAAAGTCTAATGTTCTAATAACTTTAAATACGATCAAGGAGGGAATCGATTTCTTTTTAAATCAAATTTGAGTTTTAGAAAATGTTTAAAAACTATTATACGTGCAGTAAAATATTCAGAATCACAACAACTACTCAGATTTTTGCTATAGAGCAATCGCTACAACTTAACAACTAAAAGAAATTGCAAATTCAACATCAACGAATATTGGGATATGAATTACGATTTCTAAATACAGTCGACTCCCGCTACAACGCGATCCGACTTACGCGAAATGGCTATAACGCGAATTTTTTACGAGGAACGAATTCTAGAGCTAACGCGAATTTTCCGCCCACAACATGAATTTTTTTAGAAGGAAGTATCAGTTTCGTTATTGGCTACTAAATATTGATTTCGAGAATGTTATTACGTCCCTTTGAGCATCACTGACAGCCAAAGTTCCCACGCCAAACTAGTCTAGTGCATCAAATAACCATAATGGCACCTTAGTGTCACCTTCATCTAAAGTTTGAAAATGTGAAGAAAAAAAAAGTTTCTGATAAAAAAATTTAAAAAGGCTAAGATTCTCGATATGCTTGAACAATTACAAAACGTCGAAAGTAGCGCGACGATAAGTATGAGTGAATCTTCCATATGTACAATTAAAAGTCAAAACAAAAAGATGTCCGTAAAAGTTTAGAACTTAGTTTCAATATTGAAGCTTGCAGAGCAGTCTAGCAAAGTAAAAATTAGGAAAATGGAAGCTACGCGCGCTCTTGCATTGTGGGTTAATAAAAAGATCAGGTAGAGGAGATGTAGCCACAAATTGAAACGTTTTAAATAAAAGGTGAAGCGTATTAAAAAATGTATTAGATAAGAATAACGATCTGATCTTGGAGCATAAATCATCACTAGTATCCTCATTTTTTAACTCGTAAATATTGCTACTGCACAGTACTATTTTGTGCATCATTTTAATTTTACTGCATGCAGTGCGTACCGTGTTGTTTTATTTTATATCTTTTATTCCCATTGGTCATTCATTTTGTGCATCTTAAGTATTTCATGTTGAATAACATTTTTTTATTTTTAAACACAGTAAAAGTTCAGTTCTTTATGGAAGAATCTGTAATGGTTAAGGAATGCTTTAGATCAGTTTGAGGGGTGTTTATAAGTGCCTAAAAGTATTTGGTATGCTTTAAAAAATTTGTATGACTATATTTTCCCACAACGCGAAATTTCAACTTACGCGAGGAGTCTTGGAACGCATCCCTCGCGTAAGTCGGGACTCGACTGTAAACACTTATTTTACATACATCCTCAATGATAAAGAAAACTACATTTTGAGGAAAAGGGAATAAATAATATAACTAGCACTTACCTTTAACTTGGATTACAAATGAGCAGTCCTTCCTCAGCACAGCCGAAATATCAACAAAAATGGCTGTCGATAATTTAAATTCATTAGTTTCTCTTCCCGTATGAAAGGAAACACCTTTTGCGCAATCTAAAACATTTTTACAGTTTTTCTCTGTTATTTAGCAGAGCAGTATTAAACTGTAAGAAAAAACAGTATATTACTATGAAAACAACAATTATTTTTTGCAGTGTACCCGAATAATGTACGGTGTCGGATCTTTGATTTTTCCCAGACGTAGCAAAGACTTAAAACTTCCTTCCTTACCCATCATCCTTCAACTTTCTGCTTCGAATTTTAACGAAAAAAAAAAGAAAGAAAGAAAGAAAGAAAAAAAAAGAAAAAAACACAGAAAGAGGGCGAATTTGCCAACCCTAGAAATTGCTCCCCTTCAGACCCCCGGCACTGTCCATATTGCCTCCATTTTCAAAACTTATTCGTGACAGATTTTCCCCCTCTTTCTATTGGGGCTGCTTTAGGAGATTTAACCCTTTGCAGACCGAGTGCAATCCCCTGATATGGCATCCAGTCTTTCATGTGCCACCATTAATGCGCGGGTGTCAGCGGCACAGATAATTTTGTCGCCGAGTTTAAACCAGATGGAGGCACCTGAGCTCTCTTCGATGCAAAACTGCACTAGCGATTTAATTTTTCCGAGGATAAAGCCCAGATTCAAAGCCAAATGAGTACCCAAGGGATCTTTTACACGCCGCAAAATCATGCGATATGGACGCTAACGATTTTCTGCATCTCGAAAATCTACCGATTGGCCATCGCGAGTCAGAACCCGGGATCACGGCGCAAAAGGCCAACACCTTACCCCCACGTCACCCTAGTTAGCTAGATGTTCCCAACTGTCTTTCATTTGATTTAGCTCTGGACTAAGTGATGGCCAGTCTAGGACATTGATATCATTCATATTGAACCACGTATTTGTTAAGCAGACGCGTGAGCATAAATTGGTGCGTTGTCTCGCTGAAAGTCACACAGATTGGTCCTCCCAACAAATCCTATATTGAAATAAAATGGTCCTGCAATACTTGCTAATGGTCATGTAAGCTCATTTTCTTGCTACAAGTTGCCAAAAGCGTTTATCCATTAAATTCAAAACCACCACAAAACTCTGCGTTTAAACTGGACAAAGAAAAAGCTGGCTTATGTTGACAAATGGCTGTCAACAATGTACAGTAATAATATTCAGAGAAAAAGTAGAACTTGGGTGATCATAAAAACTGTAAATTTTACTGCCATGATTTAAAAAGCATTCCAAGAAAGTTTTTTTTTTTTCGATAGACAGCAAGGTGAAGGATTAGCAATAAATAAGGTTTTGAATTCAATGGGTAAACATTTCTTGGATATTTTTAGCAAGAAAATAAACACTCACTGCTAAAAATTTCTTAATGCTTTCACGGCCGGCGTCAGTATGAAGAGATAACGTTTCCGGACTTATTGGCCGTGGTCTAAAGCAGGGCTTCGCAAACGATGTGCCGCGGCTCACTGGTGAGCCGCAACAAGGAACCCGGTGTGCCGCGGTATTTTCGTAGTTGTATAAAAAGAATGAGCCTTGAAGTTACGACCGAATAGCGTTCGATCGTTCTGTAACTTCTAAATCCACCCTGTCGATCATGTGTAAAGGGACATACCCGACAAGGGGAGAGGGGGGATTTGATGCCTCACTTCTATTAAACTTCTTGTGATCCTATTGCTTTCAGTTTTTGAAAACGGATTTTAATTTCCATGAAATCAACAAATAATACCGAATTTTTTCTAAATCTTTCGCAAACGGGACTATCGTCCCCTCCCCCAGGAATTTTAGCCCCAGCTTTATTTTCATTTTCCTCTTTTCCAGTTCCGATACTAATTTCCTTTTATCGTACTTTCGCAAAGCTTGGTTCTGAGACTTAGTAAAATAGAAACTAAAATCATATATTGTTTCCTCCATCATGAAGTTATCATGGCAGAACTTACCAGATGAGCTGAAGTCAGCTTTGGCTGAAGTCGTGAAAATCGTGAATTTAAAAAATTCGAGGCCGCGTAGTTCTTGCCTTTTCTCCGTATTTTGTGAAGAAATGGGGGCAGATCACCACTCCTTACTTCTTCATATAGAGATTCGCTGGCTTTCACGTGGTTTGGCACTATCAAGAATTTTTGAATTGAGGGACGAGTTACGACAGTTTTTGATTTTAAAAAACGAAATGCAGTACGCCAGTTTGTTGCAAGACAAATATTGGCTGGCAAAACTAGCGTACATGGCTGACATTTTTGAAAACCTTAACGAATTGAATCCGAAAATGCAAGGACAAGGAGAGAATTTGGGTTACATGTATGGACAAGCCAAACTGGTTCAAATCAAAAATTCAGCTGTGGAGAGAAGTAGTAGTTCGTGGCTCATTGGACATGTTCAAACGGACCGTCAGCATGGTATGTGAAGAAAATGGCATGGAAGAAAAGTTGCTGAATGTGGTGGCAAAACATTTAGTCATACTTCATTACAACTTTAAGCACTATTTCAAGAATATTACCATGGAACAGTATGACTGAATTCGTGATCCATTCTCTTCATCTGGGGATGCATCAGGCTAAAGACCTTTCTTTGAAAGCTTAAGAAGAATTTATGGACCTCAGAAAGACTGTACTCTTAAACTTAAGTTGAGCGAAGTGCCTCTGGACGAATTTTGTTTGCTGGTTAAAAATGAGTATCCCACTATCTCTTGTCTTGTTATTGATGTGCTGCTACCATTTTCAATTACATATCTTTGCGAACTCTTCCTCTCAGCCCTCGCACTTATAAAAAACAGTAAGAGATCACCTCTAAAGAGCCTGGATCAAGAACTTCGTATAGTTCTTTCCCGCATAGAGCAGAACATCAAACGTCTTTGCAAAAATTAGTGTCAAACGAAAGTTAGGTGCATGGTTTTAATTTCTTGCTTGCTTCTTTCCTGAAACATTATTTGATAAATTGTTTACTCGCAGTGTGCACTTTAAGGACATGTTTGACAGAAATGCTTTGAAACATATGAAGCATAATTTTCTGTAAATAGCTATAGTTTTGTTGTTCATTATCAACCTCAATATATCCGAAATATTTCTGCTTTCTAAATAAATTTAAATACACTACGTTTGTTATAATTGTTTTATTCATATGAGAAAAGTCATCCCCCCTCTGTCTTTTTAATAGTGAATGATAAAAACATTTCTATACTACCATTGCAAAATTAAGTTCAGAGTGCCCTGTTGATATAGAAATTTCTTAAGTGTGCCGCAAAGTAAAAAAGGTTGAGAAGCACTGGTGTAAAGGAAAAAGACAATCCAAACGCTTCGATCACCCTGCCCTTAGACAGGGACGGCATTTCAGCACTTCATTTGGGGGGTCGAGTTTCTTTAATATATATTACCACAATGCAATACCAAACACACATTAGCTAACAGGAAGTGGTCATAAAATCGGTTTAATATGAATAAAAATTAGTGCGTAGAAACAATTAAAATTTTGATTCACTTTCTAATAAGTTATCGTACAAAACATCTCGATACTAAAGTTTTTATACCTTTTGGAAAAGTTTTAACGCATGAATTTTGAAATTCGGAAAAGCAGGGAATCTTGTTACAAATCTATCAGTGCCCAGGGTCGTGCTGTTTTGCCAGTACAACTAAATAGAAAAGTTTTTTTTTTTTTTTTCTGCCCAGTGTGCTTCGAAAATAACTCTCTAACCTCCTGAAACATAAAAAAAATCTTCCTCTACCAGCTGAGCTTATTGAAACAGTTAAAAAATTAATTGAAGTAACAAAGTTATGTATGGAAGCACTTTTTATACCTTTCTCTTCAAAATCACGCAGGCAACTTCAAAAATTGTGCCGGGCTCAATTTTTCATCATTGAATAATCTAGTATGGTCGGCGCTCTCAGCTTCAATGAGATGGCATCTACCTCTAGCTCTGTTATTCACTATTCCAGCCTGATAAGTACATAACAAGGACGAAACTGCAGTCTCTGGATGTGATAACCGGTTTGTCAGTACATTGTTTGTAATTTTTCTTGTCTCATGCTAAAAATTTTACTCATAATTGAAACATTTTATTTTTAACTATTTCAAAATCCAATCCAGATAATATAGAGCCAACCATACAGAAAAATAATTATCATCAAATCTTGGGTTAATTTCATTCGAAACTGAATCTATTACTTCATACAAAATATTAAAAAATCAATGCTTGACTTCACATCATCATGTGGATTTTTTTTCACTTTTTTTTTTTTTTTTTTTTGCCTTTTAAAATTGGCTCGGAGGAAGATTTTTTTTTTGAAAAGTTTCACATTTGATTGAAATATACATCCATGTAAAATCTATTTTCAGTTTCAATTGTAGATTGAACTATGGTAGTATGGTGCACAGATCAGTTGTAGATTGAACTGTGGCTTGAATAGTCCGAAAATTAAGGGTAGTTGATTGAAGATGTTTTGACAGAGTAAAGCATTTTTCAAAAACTTTCCTCGGTACAAACAAATAGAATAAAAATTCAAACGAAGTCAAACATACTAAAAGGCATGAGCTTTATTACCACTGCAAAAATCGTTTCGCAATAATTCTTCCAGTCGTCAAATCACTGCTTTGAAGTGATGAAATGATTTTATGGTTTTAACTCTTGAAGACCATTTTGTGTCACTCCGAGATTGCATAATTATAGAGCCCCATAACAGGTATTTGTTGATATATATATTTTTTAATTCAATAATCACATGCATTTTTAGGAAGTTTCTATGAAAGCATATAAATGCATTGAGCAGCTGAAACGTGTTTCTAGCAGAAGAAAACGACGAACACTCATTAAATATACACTTAAAAAATGAGCGTAAAAGTGAATGTAAAATATAAGGGAATTATCTTGCGAAAACCATGCAGCCACAACAATTTTCACGAGCCTCTCATATTGGACGCTCCATCGTTTTTACACTGAGCCCACAAGTATGAAATATTTAGCCTATGTGAGGAAATAACTTCTTTAGTTAAAATTAAACATGGTTCTCTATCAGTTTTCAATGTTCTGAAAAGGCCGGAAAATACTTCATGAATTTCTAAGTAATCATCCAAATAACGAATAACACTTTTTATAGTCTGGGAATGCGTCGAGTTTCATCAAATAGTTACTGCGAACCAGCGAGATTTTTTTTTAATGAACATTGATTTCAGACCTTACATAAATTGAATTCACCCATTTTCTATCATTCTGCGCAAAAACTTTGGAGGTGCGACCGCCCCCTCTTGACTCTCCTATTTGCCGCCCCTGCCCTTAGATCTATTCGCCAGACGGTTTAAAACAGACTGACGTCCGATTCCATTTCGAATCTGAAGTCACTCCCACTTTCCATCAGGGCACCAATCAGAGGAGACTGCCATCCAAGAAAAGAACGTCATCCAATCCGGAACCGGAATCCACCAGCAGTTTGGGAACGCCATCCAATAAGGAACTGGAACCCACCAGCGGTTTATTTAAATACCAGAGCGACTGGAGCAGTCCATCAGTCACATCGAACCCTTCCACTGATAATGTCAGCCGCAAAGCTTGACGAAATGTTTGGATTTTCTTTTTCCTTTTAGACCACGGCCAATAAGCCTGAAAACGTTATCTCTTCATAACACTCACTACTATCAACAAATATTATAGACCGATTTCATTCCAATGCAGGTTTTGCCAGGCAGACCAAACTGTGTTATTTCATCAAAATATAGCATTTATTCATAGTAGAGTCTTTCTTTCTTTCTTTATTTTGTTGCTTATTGCACAGGTTTTATTTTAATGAGGACTACAATCTGAGTGTCTTGCCTTCCTTACGCATGATATATTTTTTTATTACAGTACATTATACATAAACAAAGAGGGGAGAGTACATCCGGGGTGAAGGTGGGAGTCGAACCCACCGCCTCAAGTGTGTGAAGTAATCGCTTAGACCAGGGTTGGCAAAAACCCGGGTTTTTTTAAAAAAGCCCATGGACCCAGGGTTTTTTTAAATAAAACCCAAAAAAATCCAACTAAAGCTGGGTTTTTTAAAAGAAATGTGGGTTTTTTTGTCTTTTTTTAGGGAAAATGTAGGGTACTTGTAGCATATTGTAGCGTAAGTATATGAACAAAGCACAAGAATTGTCTTGGGGTAAAAAAAGCTGGAAAACTAGTTAAAATTCAGCGTTTTCTGAAGAAGAGTATGAAAGACGACGAAACCCAAGAATGGTGAAGTTTCAGATTTTTTAGTTTCCATGATTACCAACAGTTAAGGCAAAATTACTTCTTGAGTGATAAAATCTATTGTTCGTTTTTAATTACTACTATTTTTTTTTTTTTTTTTTGCATTTTACTTTATTGTATTTCATTTTTTTATGCAAAACTACTGTAGAACCTCAAGTAGTTTAAATCCCCATTTACTGAATTCCAGCTTAATCAAGACATTTCTTTGAATTTTATGTTGCCTGTTTTTCTATTTCTGTGTACAGATTAAGAAATATTAAACTTTTTTGTAAGATAATGAAAATACTGTACATCCTATTCTGTTTTCTGTCCGACCATTTGTGAAACCTGTTAATTTCTAAAAAAAATATAACTTGTTAATTCGAAATTTGTGACGTGTCGGATTGCAGAAAATAATTCACATGAAAGCCTTTTAGCTAGAGTAGTTTCCTCTGTACAATCTACAAATATTGAGAATACCAGACGTGACAGAACTTAGTCAAGATAATTTGAGTTATTTATTGACTAGTTAAAGATAAAAGTTAAATATATATATTTTAAATCTTTGAAGTATTTTTAATGCCGTTAAGAGTTAAAAAACACTATTAAAGTTCAAAATTCATTTTTTATGTCCATTGTCTGTGGTGAAGAACAAATAAAATAGAAGTTTAAATTGTAAAAGTATTTAAATTAATTACTTTTTCAAAAAACTTCTCAAAAAATTTAAAAAACCCAAACGTGGGCTAAATAATGGGTTTTTTTAAATGGGTTTTTTTCAAAAAAAAACCATTGGGTCCAACCCAATTGGGTCCAATCCGGCCAACCCTGGCTTAGACCACTCGGCCACTGAGACCCCTAGTAGAGTCTCTAGCACGAAATTATATGAAAATGAGAGCCAATACTTTTCGGCCAAGTAAGATTTAAAATAGCGATTGTGCAAGTATAGTATAAACTCTCCCCAGAGGTAATAAAATACTTGACACTCAATGGAAAACCACGTCTTTAAAGTTTTTCGAGGTAAAGAAAACACAAAATATTATTAACATTTGTAAATGTATTCCTCAATTTTAAATACAGTCACTTTATAATTTGAAAACTGTCTCCAATTATGGGGCACTCTATTCTCTGTTTTAATAACTTAATTCAACACATAACGTCTTTTCAAATAAAGCAAACCTAACCCATGTTTCGTGATGCACCTTAACAAAATTCTGCAAATTTGCATCACATTTGAAGCACCTGAGAAAAAATAAAACACTTGAACTAGAAAGACTGGCAAATCACGATTTAATTGGAAATTGTTTAATAAAGTCGAATTTTTCTTTGATTAAAAATGAGAACTAAAGATAGAAACCGATAAAAAGTTTTGTGGAAAAATCTCCGAAGGATGGTATTGATCCATGCAGGATTTTTGGCCAATTACCATGGTTTAACTGTAATGTTGTAAAGACCGGTTGGAAAAAATATCCATCCTTTTTACAGTAAAATACAAAAAGTAAGAGATACACAATTTTATTCAATTAATGTATTTTCTTCTGTCCGAAAACTTTTATTTATTCCATTAAAAGCTTCTTCTATCTC
The DNA here is from genome assembly GCF_026930045.1 of Uloborus diversus. Classification (NCBI taxonomy): domain Eukaryota; kingdom Metazoa; phylum Arthropoda; class Arachnida; order Araneae; family Uloboridae; genus Uloborus; species Uloborus diversus. The sequence continues at coordinate 83,896,715 of NC_072732.1, read as the reverse complement.
AAACAAGTGCTCCATAACTACAGCTTAAGAAGAGAACCACTTATGTGTGTAGAGGATAGGCATTTATTTCTCACTGTTTTTTTAACGTATCGACCAACTAAACAGAAAAAAATCCCTTGTTAAAACAACAGCATGCTTTTTCATCTACCAATCACCGCTCACAAAGTGCGTATTTGTTGTCTTAGTGTGAGTCGAGGATTCCCAAAAGGATATTTCTCCTCTAACGAATCCCAATACTTCTCTGAACAGCTAAGAGGTTAGTTTGTCTTTTGAGGACGCCATTTTTTTCTACTGAAACAATCACGATCAAGCATTATTTCAAAATCAAGTGCCAATATTTTGTCAAAATTGATCTGGCAATTTTCAAAATTATTTGTTTTGTTGACGGACATGCGCAATACGAGATTCTTAATTGTTTATAAGACTTTTTACTGATGTATTTTAAACTGAAAGTTAAGAAGTGGAACTTTTCTAAGAAATCTGGGGGGCGGGATCAAAGCTTTTCTGAAAGTGGTGTGAGATATACGGCTTTAGTACAAAATAACAAAAATATTTCAAAGCAGCTGAAGAAAATCTTCTGCAAGAAGGGAACAATTTAGAATGGGATTCGTCCAGAAGCAATTCTTTCAGAAATAGTCAAGTTTAATTTCCAAAAAAAAAAAAAAAAAAATCCAATTAAAGATTGGATATTCATTGAAGACATGCGACACCGTCTGATAAACATTGCACAAAACATGTGTTTTTTTCGGGGGAATCTCGTATGATTAATTCAAAACTGAGCTGTTACAGCTTTTGGTGATCTTTGGAGACTTGACATATTTCTTTGAGGTTAGGAATGGTTTATTAAAATACAATTAATATAGTCTCTCCATCCTTCACCGGCAGCTTATTGATGTATACAGAATTTAACACTGTGAAAATTAATTACTGTGAATAGAATTTAATGTTGTCAAGAAAAATAAAGCCCACAAACATTTGAGGCAGTGAGAAGCAAAGAGATGTAAGTGGACTTTTTCAAGTTTCGAGAAAACGCATTTAAAGATAACTTCCTAGGTAGGCTTTCATTGATATTTTTTTCTAAATCATGCTGTACAGCAGAAACTACTAGGGCTACTAGTACCATCTCTTTCCATAAGACAGAGGAGAGGTTCACCTACCATTTGTATTGGTTATCTAAAAAATCTTTACTTTTGCCTCTTACATCCTTTTGTTTATCACTGTCTCATTTGTACTTGTAGATATAGCAGCTCACTGCCTGCCACACCACGTGGCCACGGCTCCATTATAATATTTTAAAGTTATTTTCTAAATAACTAATATTTTAAAGTTATTTTCAAAATACTTCGACACTAAAAAACCTAGGATTGAAGACGTTGGTTATTGTTTGTTCATTATATTAGAACACTTAGATAGCTTTTTAGTAGTAAGTACCTATATATTATGTAATCAAATTTTAAATGATAGAAAGTGACTGTTGTTTGTGTAGCTGAATTTTTATTTTTGATGTGAAAATGGAACAAGGAGAATTTATTTTTGATGATATTGTATTGTTTCTCAACTGCCACGAATCTCAGATTTCAATGGTTGTTCCATTTTTGAATTTAATGTTTTGTAAAAACTGAGGAGGACAGGATCGTTTCCTCTTCCTAATCCCCCACTCACCCCAAAATAAAGGGTAAGTATAGAAGTTGAGCCACTTGATAGAAATGGCCCATTTTACCCTGAATGACAATGATTCTAAATTAAGTACTATATTTTTCATCTCTACATCTTTATACATAAAGGTCTAATCTCTGTCCGGATGTCCGGGTAAACTTCAAAACTACTGGAGGGATTTCAACCATTTTTTCAACATAGATAGCTACATAGTCGGGGAACAATTTAGGCTATAATTTGTTCCTTAAAAACTTAGTTTTCAAAAGTTATGGTGGAAAACAGCAAATTTCATGTAATTTCCCCTTAAATGATTAAATATAAAATCCATTGTTAGGAAAATTCGTTGCCTAACAACAGCAATATTAAAAGTAATCATAATGTAAATTTTGAATCAAGGCCTCTCTGGAGCAAGCATGACATTTATAGCTTTCTTAGGAGTTGCATCCTTATCTTTATACATAAAGGTCTAATCTCTGTCCCGATGTCCGGGGTAAACGTCAAAACTACTGGAGGGATTTTAACCATTTTTTCACCATAGATAGTTACATCACCATATGTAGAGTAAAGAAATATACATAGAGAGGCCCCGTCTATGGTAAAAAGGAGAAGAAATTGAAGCCGGAATTGTGGGGTACAGCGGTGCAATGATTAGCGGGGTTATGATAACGTGATCGCTTCGCGAGTATAGTTTTCACCAATCTCACAAAGAGACCGTATAAAGTAGCTGGCGGATTGGTTTGCATTTTAATTCATGTATTAATGCAATTTCAAAAACGTGCTCCATAAACTTGCAACAATATCTAAGTTTAAATTAAGAACCAATTGAGATTCAGTAATGGAATGTTTTGAATCAAGATGTATCATAAAATACTTAGCAAGAAACTAAGGATCTTTGGATACAGCGGTGCATTTTCCGGCTTCAATTTCTTAGTATAGCAGGGCCTCTCTATTTAATTTCTTTACTCTATGTGATTAAACATAAAAGTCATTGTTACAAAAATTCGTTGCCTAACAACAGCAATATTATAAGTAATCATAACGAAAATTTTGAATCAAGGCTTCTCCGGAGCAAACATGAGTTTAAAGTCATTTAAACATTTGGAAACTCTACTTTTCGCACCCTGAGGGTAGGAGAGCTTTAGTTTAGAGTTAAAGCTTATAGTAGAGAGCTCTTTTTTTTCTTTTGTGTGCGTGTGTGTACTATTTAATTAAATGAAGCACGCGCACGGTTTTTTTTTAGTGATCTTTGTTTTTGTTAGTTCATATTTTGGAAATTCTTCAAAATTTTAATATGCTTAAATTCGTCCTTTCGCTTCTAAATGAATATTCGTTGGTTCTTTACACTTATTGCTATTTTACTTTTATGGGTAAGGAAGAAGCTCGATTTTTAATCACGTCAAAGCGGTGTGTTTTGAGTTCTTTCAGTTAAAACAGAAAACGAAAGAAAGTAGCGATTGTTTCTTACAATTATTACTGACCCAGGCAACGCCGGGTACATTTGCTAGTACTAGTATAAAATGAAGTCACCAAAATGGATTGAGCATATAACAACAAGCGGGATAGATGAGTTACTAGCTTGGTATCCATATTCAACCGTTCTTTTTGGCTTATGAAATATAAAGCAAAATTCTCATGAAGGGTAATTCCACCGTAACATGTGTGACATTTGTACACTATTTTTACTTCCTTCTACAAAAAAGGAAGTACTGTATTCGCGGAAAAATTTTCACTCAAAAATCGACCTTAATTTCCATTTTACTCACCCCTGAATGAATATTGAGTTTTTTTTCGACTCGACAACACGTGGAGGAGTGCCTAAGAACGTATAGACACGCGAAATATCCATAATGACGATTCCCGAGTTAATTACAACGAATTTTCTCATGACGTCTGTATGTACGTTTGCATGTATATGCGGATATGCGTATGTATGTCGCATAACTCAAGAACGGTAAATCCTAGAAAGTTAAAATTTGGTACGTAGACTCCTAGTGGAGTCTAGATGTGCGCCTCCCCTTTTGGTTGCATTCGGGTGTTTCTAAAGGGGTCTTTTGTCCCTTTTTTGGGGGAAATCATTGTTAATTTCGATGTAAACTCAAGTGGTGTTATAATTTGGCGGACACTTGGCGCTATATCGCCAGTCTTTTAGTCGCCAATTTGGCGATTTTTTTTTTGAATTTGGTTTCAATTTGGCCACTGTTGGTGATGTTTAGAGAGTAAACTATTGAATCACATTAAAATTACCAGCAATGGGGAAATTACATTAAATTGGAGTAAAAGGAAATCATGTGATGCACACATCAGCTCGTTTCTATCAAAGTTCATTTCCATTAGCTCAGAATCCGAAAATCAAGCTTCGGTCAAAACAACCTTATTTTACATCTCTTTATAAAACAATTACATGCACAAAATAACTGTTCTCAGATTTTTATAATTAATTAATAATTTCATAAAACTTGTAACGTGTGTGACAATGTTTGTTTTGAGTACTAGTCACACACGTTACGAGTTGTTTAAAATTAATAATTAATCATAAAAATTGAGAATAATTATGTTGTGCATGTAATTCTGTTTCATAAAAGGATTTAAAATAAGATAATATTAACCGATAGTTGATTTTTAGATTCTGAGCTAATGAAAAAAAAAACTTCAAAAGAAAACATAATATAAAAATGCCACACTTACGGTGGTATTGCCTTGAAATGCTTATTGCGTGTAAAACTTTCGTTTAACATTATTGAGCATACATAATTTGTTCTGTTTTATATATATATATATATATATATATATATATATATATATATATATATATATATGTCGAGTTTCCATTTAAGTATTCGTAAAATCTGATTGAACTTAGTTTTGAAGAGAGAAAATAGGTTGCAAAATTTGCTCGCACTTACTTTAAAAATTTTAAAGTGAAGAAATGTACTCTGCAAAATTTCAGCCAAAAAAAAAACTCTCTATTTTGTGCACTACACCAATTAAATTAAAACTAGCTGCGTCGCTCAGCTTTGCACGGTGTACCTCGAAAATAATAGTTATGTCCAGTGACGCGTGTTTAACAATCAGGCTTGAAAAAAAAAAAAAAAAATCAGTAAAATTTTGCGGCAGATTGCGAGAAAATAACCAAAAAGTAAAATTTTAAAACCCCCGATTGCAGGAAAATCCTCAAAACTAAAACCAAAAATTGTTTTTGTTTATATTCGAGAAAAAAAATGGTAAAAAATCTTTCATTTAACGATTTTCTTCACGCTTATAGAGAAAAGAAATACAACAAGTAAGAAGTACTACAACTATAAATTTTAATAAAAGCATTGTTACGGAAAGTTGAGCAGAAGCACTGAATAAAAATTTTAATGGAGGAAAGCCTTCGAAAAATAGGGATTTTATTTTGAAATCTAAGTTTCATAATTAATAGTTTTTAATTGATATCTCCGCTAATTATTATCGGAGGATTATGTTAAATAGCCAAACATGAAGACGGGAAGATTACGAATCCATCGATATCTGACTCGATGGTCAGTTCATCGGCGTTCGGGAGAAGTTACTTGGACATACATAGATACATACATACATAGAGACATACGTTCAGTTTTTAATTATATAAGATTGAATTAAGTAAAATTTATTCCAAAACGTTTCTCAATGCCTCTTGGTAATATAAAGACATTTTCAAAAAATCATAATTAAAAAGAAGAAAAATGATTTAAAAGGAAAAAAGATGAAGAGATGAACTAAAACGAATTTTTAACCTACCGTAGGAAAACCTTCAAAATACTATCATTTCCCTGAAAGAAGGAAATTTCTAAATATTCTGAAATAAATTAAAGGCATTGGGAAAAATATGTATTTAGGTCGAGATGTAAAGACTTAATTAGTGGGGGGTAAAAATAGTTTTCATTATTTTTTTTATCGATTCAAAAGTAGCCTTAATTTAAAAGGTTAACACTTTAACGTCAGTAAGTATAATATGTTTAAATTCATACGAATAAATCTTCTTAAGTTCTGGAACAGTATAAATTATTTATTTGTGTCAATATTATAAGTGAAATAAAAAAATAGCTTTGAGGAAAACTTCTCAGTTACGCGATTTAAATGATGAGTTGCTCCGTTTTTGTTGCATCACTGAATGTTCCGCCGGGCGTTAAACGCTCTTTCGCTGCAAAACAATATGTTTACAAGACTTTTATGTAAAATCACTCATTCATGTTGAAAAATTAGAGGAAACAAAGACCCTTTTAATGTAGATTAGAATAGGTTTGCCGTGTGAGACGAAAAAAAAGGGAATGCTTTTTAACTCAAACGTAATCTAGGTTGAAATGTTTCACGATTCACAGAAAAGGTTTGGAAATTGCACGCATATAAGTATTCAAGTTTAAGTTTTTTTTTTTTTCTCTTTTGTTCTGGAGAAAGCTAAAATATCGCTGTAATATTACATGCTACTTATAAGAAATAAATAACAGAATTTTTTAAAAAATACTAAGCACTTTTCATAATGCACTCAAAAGGACAAAATAACTTTTCTGGGTCAGAAAGGACAGTGCAAGTGTTGCTATAGTTTTCAATCATTCCAAGAAAAAGACTTCACAAACTTAGAAAAGTGCGGCTCAAGTATGTAGGGAATGTTTTATCATTATCTAGCTTTCAATCATAAATTTGAGTGTTGAAACGTGCATACTTTTCTTAATGGGAAAGTTTGGTTTGAAATTCCTTGAGCGCACTTATCTTCATTTGTGAAGTTTTTTTCTTGGAATAATTGAAAACTACAGGAATACTACATTGTCCTTTCTGACACAGAAAAGTTATTTTGTCCTTTTGAGTGCATTATAAAAAGTGCTTAGTATTTTTAAAGAAATTATGTTATTTTAAAGTTTTTCGTTTTCAAACAAAATTTAATTTTAGAATTTAATTTTTTAGCATTAAGTTGTACCTTAAGATTAAACAAATCATTTAGTGAAATTCCGATGTCGCTACGCGGTCTAGTTGCTGAGATATAAGCAAAAGAATGGTTCACAACGTACAAGTTACTTATGATAAATATCCTAATATATCTCTATACTTAGCCCCGTTATCGATTATTGGCATAGATGAGGATAAACAACCTAAGAAAGCAACTACAGTGGAAAAATTTCATTCTTGCTCCAGAGAAGCCTTGACTCAAAATTTTCATTATGATTACTATTAACATTACTGCTGCAAGGCAACAAAATTTATAACAATGGGTTTTATATAAAACATGTAATGGGGAAGTTACATGAAATTTGTTGTTTTCCATCCTAACCGAAATAATGGTTTTATTTTAGAATTTTAATTTTTCAGCGTTAAGTTGCACCTTAAGATTAAGCAAATCATTTAGTGAAATCCCGAAGTCCCTAAGTGGTCTAGTTGCTGAGATATAAGCAAAAGCAGGGCTCAGATTTTTCCGTGACAATCAGGCCAAGTTTAAATAACAGAATAAAAAATACTAAGCACTTTTCATAATGCACCCCAGCTAAAAAAAAATCTGCAGAAAATCTTTTAAAAAAATCTGCAGAAAATTTAAGCATATTTGGAACATGCTTTCTAAAGAAAATCTGCAGATTTTATCTGTAGATTTTTTGCAGAAAGCGTGTTCCAAATATGCTCAAATTTTCTGCAGATTTTTTCTGCGGATTTTTTTCTGCGGATTTTTTTCTGCAGATTTTGTAAAGAAAGCATGTTTCAAATATACTTAAATATTCTGCAGAAAATCTGTAGATAAACTGCAAAAAATGTACCCAGCAAATTAAAAATAGTAGATAACAATTAATAACAAATGAAATTAATGCAATAAAAATCCGAAAACATTTTTAATTTTAAGTTTCGACATTTCTTTAATAAAAATGAGTAAATTCACTGCAGAGTGGTGTTTCATGTTCGTTTAACAAAACATATAATTAAAACTTGAACTACGCATCCAAAATGAAATTTTAAATTTTATTGAAATGAAGCTTATGCAAATTGAAATAATTAAACCAAATTTGTCACAAAAATACTTCGCTATGATTGTAAAATTAGTATAAAGTTTCAAGACGAAATAATAAATAGAACAATTTGTAAAAATTAAAAATTTCGAAAAATTCCTCCAAATCGACCACGTGGTGGAAAGTAATTAAGTTAATTAGGCTGGTTATTATTGAGACATCGTAACTCATTTTTTTTTATTAATAGATATTGACAACGTAAATGTTCGCTCAAAATTTTAAGTCAATCGGTGAAAAAGAAAAAATTTCAAAAATTAAAAACCTCCGATTAGGCATAACATTTCAAACTAACCCTAATATACTATACACTTATTAAATAAAAGTTAATTTAATCAAATAATAATTGGTTAATTTTAAAGTGTCTTACCTTTTTGAGAACCGAGGCATAAATCCAATATGTTTTCATGGGTTTCCAATGATGGAACTTAAAATTTCCCTAATTATTTGTTTCCGTGACGGAGCAAAAAAACAATACGCGTCACCTGGTCGAGGGGTAATCTACTCTCGTAGCCTTGTGCTTGTGGCACCCGAATTGCGGGACGGACCGAGGCTTCCGTGGGCGGTAAGAGGCTTGGCGTTCGGTGCGTTTGTACTCGAACGGCGCGCCGTTCGAGAACATTATTTCAAGTCATATTTGTTCTTATTTAATTTCAATTTCCTGATTTTTCTCTAAGTGAGACAAATTTGACTCTGTTCTAATCCGTATCCTTCTTGAAAATGACATTTTTGAAAGCCCTTTCAAACCATGTAATAACTTGCGTTATTCAATATCGTTTTGTTTTCAAAAAAAAAAAAAAGATGTATTGTAATTTCACTTTTATTTGATTTGAATCATGCACTTATATTAAAATTGATTTTCATGTCATATTATTTGTATAATACAATAAACAGACATTTTTTATTTGGTAAATGTTTCAAACGTGTTGAAATGCTTTTAAATTTCAATTTAAGTTATCAAAATATAAATCAAAGTTCTTGGGGGAAAAGTGTAAGTAATTTATTACTGATTTTAAGAAGAGAAACAAAGAAATGTGCTTAATTTTCTAAAAACTGAAAAAAAAATATAAAAAAATTTAAAGTGTGAAAAACTTTTATGCTGTAATAAAACTTTACGAAATAATTTGAATTGAAATACAGATTTTTTTTTGGTGACCATAAAATATCTACAAACGTGCGAACTATTTAGAGAAAACTGTAAGAGAATTTTTTGTGTAGATTTTCTGTAGATTTAATTGAAGAAAATTTGCAGATTTTTTTTACCTTTAAAAAATCTGCAGAATATTAAAAGAAGACTAAAAAGAAAACTTTTTTGTGTGGATTTTCTGCAGATTATTTTGAAGACAAAAAGCAGATTTTGCTTGTCGTCTAAAAATCTGCAGAAATCTTGAAAAATACTTCAAAAAAAATTTTTTTTCTGCATATTTTCTGAAGATTATTTTTAGCTGGGACTCAAAGACTCAAAAGGACAAAATAACTTTTCTGGGTCAAAAATTACAATTCATGTATTCATGTTGCTTTCAATTATTCCAAGAAAAAGACTTCACAAACGAAGAAAAGTGCGGCTCAAGTCATGTAGAGAATGTTTTATCATTATCTAGCTTTCAATAATAAATTTGAGTCCTTAAACATGCATATTTTTCTTAATGGGAAAGTTAGGTTTGAAATTACTTGAGCGCACTTTTCTTCGTTTGTGCAGTCTTTTTCTTGGCATAATTGAAAACTACAGGAATATTTAAATTTTCCTTTCTGACCCAGAAAAGTTATTTTGTCCTTTTGAGTGCATTATGAAAAGTGCTTAGTATTTTTTAAAAAAAATCAGTTATTTTAAAGATTTTCGTTTTCAACCGAAATTTTATTTTATAATTTAATTTTTTAGCGTAAAGTTGTATGCTTTAGATTAAACAAATCATTTAGTGAAATTTCGAAGTCTCTAAGTAGTCTAGCTGCTGAGATATAAGCAGAAGAATGGTTCACAACATACAAGTTACTTGTGATATAGATCCTAATATGTCTTTTTACTTAGCCCCGTTATCTATTATTTTGGCATAGATAAGATAAAAACCCTAAAAGAAAGCAACGACTGAATAAATTTCATTCTTGCCCCACAGAAGCCTTGATTCAAAATGTTCATTATGATTACTTTTTACATTACTGTTGCAAGGCAACAAAATTTGTAACAATGGGTTTTATATTCAAACGTTTAATGGGGAAATTACATGAAATTTGCTGTTATCCATCCTAACCGAAATAATAATTTTATTTTAGAATTGAATTATTCAGCGTTAGGTTGTACCTTTAGATTAAGGCAAGCATTTAGTGAAATCCCGAAGTCTCTAAGTAGTCTAGTTGCTGAGATATAAGCAAAAGCAGGCCTCAGATTTTTCCGTGAAAATCAGGCCAAGTATAATAAAAGTGCTTAATCTTTCTATATTAACTAGAGGACCTGACAGACGTTGTTCTGTTCAAACTTTGCAAATTGAAAAGTTAAAAAAATTCAATAAACTATCAAGTGTTTGAACCGTTTTGTTGAAAAAAATAAGTAAAAAGAAAATGATTTAAGCTGCTTGTTGTCAGAAAATGCGTATATTTATTACAACCTGATTTATCTAATACCCACTGAGCAGTTGTTTTATTAACTATTTTTTCTCCCGTGCTTGATGGCTTGTTCCTTCAGCCATACTCAAAGGATAAAAAGCGTCCTCAGATATTAAGTGTAAAAAGCTATTTACCCATCTAGAACAAACGGGAAATCCCGCTGCAACATCCCCCATATGAAAGAGATGATTTCTCATTTCAGTTTTCAAAAGTTTTGTTGATCTTGTTTAAAACTTCTCAGACCTACGTATTTTCTGAGACTAGGTATAGGTACCTAGAGGTATAGTACCTTCTGAGTATAGGTACCTAGAGCCTTTAGTTGGTGAGATTTTTCTAGTTTTCAAATGTTTTTATGTCAAAACCTAGGCAGATAAAAAAGAACGTTACCTACATTTACAATGTTGAACTTTATTAATCACTCGAGACGACAAATCATAAAAAGTTTTTAAAAAAAGGGTAAATGATGGACTAATAAATGTTTTCTGCAGTTTCAAGCAGAGGGCAACTTGTAGTCTCAGACAACAATAGGCCAGATCAAGTTTTGAATGTGTTTCCTAGGTTAAAATACTCGACGTTAAATCCCGGTTATCACAAATTTGCCATTTCAATTGCGCTTGCGCGCGGACATAGCTGATTTCAAAAATCTTGCTAAAATTAATTAAACATTTTTAATTTGTTAATAAATATGAGAAGGCAACAAATAAAAATTAGAAATCACAAAGTTTTCTCTGATTTAGTTTTTAGGTCTCGGTAAAGATTGAGTTTTGAGTCTTAATTATTAATGGATTCGGAGTCTGATTTTTCTATCAAAGGCCCTTTTCAGGGCCAAATTTTCAACCTCAGAAGAGCGTACTAGAATTGCAGCATCGCTTCTTATACAAAACCGAACCATCAACCTAAAAAAAAAATCTATAATACAGCTGTTTACGCCTAACGTAAAATATCCGCAAAAGACGAACATCTGTACTCATATTCCAATCATTTTTGAAGTACACAATGTGTTTTACGTTTACGTTAAGTAAATATTTTCAAACCTAAATATTGAAGTGTCATTTTTAGCTTTACATTATAAAGATTATCAGGTATTCATATCCGTAGTTTCATATAATATATCTCGAAATCGCTGTGAAAATATTCTAATCGCATTCATTAATTTGTTTGTACTCTAGCTCAACCTAAATATAAACAAGCAACACAAAATCTTAAAACAGAAAGCCCAAAAAGCAAAGTCCGCGCGCAAGCGCAGTTGAAATGGCAAATTTGTGATAACCGGGATTTAACGTCTACTGGTTAAAATGAGGTGGCCCATCAAAGTATCCCATGTGCAAAATTTTAAGGGGGGGTGGGGGCTCAAAAATTTTCCCCATGGTTTATCAGAATATTTTCCCCATGGAAACCGATTTCAGTGCAGATTAGAAATATTAAAATTTGATATTTTACTAACTTATTTATTAATGTCTGGAAAAGAAATTTTTATACATTTTTGCAAAGAAAAAAGTACTAAAAGCAAGGAAGTTCTCATTTTTAGTGAGGGGGCCTTGAGCACCCCCTTGCCCCTATATGGGCGCCCTTGTGGCCCATAGTTGTACCATGTAGGGGTACAACTATGGGCCACGGGGGAAAAATTCCCCTACCTCTTCCTTCTAACTTAGATTTTTTTTAAACATTTCATTTGAAAGATGAGATAGCTACCGTTGCTAAAGTCCTCAAATTTCTAAATCAGAAATGTACGCGGAATTTTCATTGAAAACATCAAAAAGTGGCCCATAGTTGGACCATTTTACGATAATGGTAAAATTCTGGAAAACCAAGTCTTACCTTTATTCTAAGCCTATACTTTGTTTGCATTTCAACCCTCATGTAGACTACTTGTATGTCATCGCCATATCGCGAGGGAGCTGTCATTCGTCTCAAAGGAACTTCAAAGCCGTTGAAGATGGCTTCAGCTTTGCCAGTAGCTGCATATCCGTAATTACGAGGGTATACGCAAGTCGGAATTCGGGAATCTTCGACAGTAACGTTATCTTCCATGAAATATCCAACAAAGCAGCAACCTCTAATTTCACATGCTGCCTTGCTCACTGACGGATCGTCTGGATAGCAGTTGAATCGTTCTTCAGGTTTCAAAGGCTCACCTGGACACTGTGGGAACCAATTACGTGTTTTGGGAAGAGACACAACGATCTCTGCATCACCAGGTCCTCTCTTGCTGAGAAGGAAATACAATAAGGCTCCAGCAGCCGCCATCAGCAAGATGCAGATGGTGGCCATTAACCTCACTTTGCATCTGTAGCTCACTAATTTCTTGCCAGAGCAGCATTTTGATGTTTTGTTCGTTGGTGATTGATCACAGATCTTGGCAGGGCTCGATGATGACTTGGACATTTTTCGAGATCAATTGAGGTTGAGCAACGAATGTTCTGGAAGGGAAAAAATTCATAAATATTCCCTTCAAAGAAATCCCCACTCTTGAAATTAAGAATTTTTTTTTATATGATATGGATTTTGAAATAAATGCTGTCAACACTATGTTGGCTGGTGAAAGTTTTAAGATAGAAAGAATGAATCAGGCGAGTATTTCTGTTGTGTCTCTAGAGTTTACACAAGGTTCAAGTTGTTACGGAAACCATCAAAACTGATATCAGATATTCTACCATAGTGAGAACGGTTTTACATATGAGGTGTACCTTTTCCCTTTAAGGAGCGTTATCCCGAAGACTGTCATGGTAGAACGTTTACAGATTCAGAAGATATAATAATTACTAGGGTGGCTTCGCCTCCTGCTCGCTTGGCTCGGCCACCTAAGTTTTCTCAAAGGTTATACATCATTTTCTTGTCGTTCTGAACTAGCTAGTTGTTAAAATATTATTTTTTTTTCGCCCGGGTGACCTGGCGACAGGGATTAGCCAAAACCTGTTTAATCTCATATTCTTACTATATATTATATAGGATATCGAACTCCAGAGTCCTCCGTGCCAACCACTATTTGTGGTTTAACCGGTAACCGGTTGAATAGATCCCTGACGAAAGCTCTGTTTCTGTTTCTTTTTTTTTTTAAATTCCGAGCAGAAGACGAGTAGTACCTGATCCAGCACCCTCAAAGGTATTGATTCATTTGGAGTACTTTGTGACCACGACATATTTAACGTGCCCCAGTCACCATTAACAAACGCGGATGATCCTACATATTATATATTGCTACTTATCTTATCAAAAATTCATCTCACATTACTACAATTTTAGAGTACATTTTGGTGAGATTCCTATACATTGTACAGTAATCTTACCAAAATGTACTCTAAGATTGCAATAATGTGAGACGAACTTTAAGAAAAAGGAAGGAATTAACACTATTTTGATGCTCTTAAAATTATGGTTTACAGGTCTACATACCTTCGAGGTCGTGAGTTGTTCAGGTTTGGTTTGTCTCATGAAATGTACTCGTCGTGAACATTATCTTATGTAATTAAAAACTGAGCGTGTGTCTCTATGTATTAGTGATGGGCATAATCGAGATCTTTTGATAATCGAGATCTCGGGAATCGAGTACTTCTGATAATCGAGTGATTGATAATCGAGATCTTTTTAAGTCGATCACTCGAGTGATTGATAATCGAGATCTTTTGAAATCGAGAACTCGAGCGATTGACTTCTCGAGATCTTCCGAATCGAGTACTCGAGCGATTGACTTCTCGAGATCTTTGAAATCGAGTACTCGAGCGATTGACTTCTCGAGATCTTTTGAATCGAGTACTCGAGCGATTGACTTCTCGAGATCTTTTGAATCGAGATCTCGAGATGTTTTAAATCGAGATCTCGAGATGTTTCAAATCGAGATCTCGAGATGTTTCAAATCGAGATCTCGAGACGTTTGAATCGAGTACTCGAGTAGTTCATTTTCTGAGCTTTTCCAAAATTGAGTTGACTGCTACGAGGGTGCCCACTAAAAGTGGGTGGGGCATGGCGCAGCCTGTGCAACTAAAATTTTTAGAGCCGGTTCTTTGAGAGGGTTTTTTTAATTTCATTTTCGGAAGGGGGGAGGGGTTCCATAGCACAGTCTGCGAAACCGAAATTTTTAGAAGCGGTTTTTTGAGATTTTTTTTAAAGTCTCATTTCGGGAGGGGGGGGGGAGAGAGCTCTTTCTAGACGGATGCTCCGTAACATTTGAGAGGGTGCGCCATCGCCCTGCGAAAGGGGGGAGGTGGACTCCCTTGACTTCAGTTGAATTCCCGAGTTGTTTTGGCAGGGGTGCGCTCGAGATAGGAATATGACATTTAGCCTACCATTTAGGGGTATAATAAGGGGTGAACCCTCCTGACTTTTAGAAGTTTTAGGTTAAGTTGGGGGGGGGGTATTGACACCCCCCTTTTAGAAGGGGGATCAATACCACTCCCCCCAAATTCCATGAAAAATTCTAATTTTTACATTTGAGTGGGTTTAGTTTTTTGTTGTTTTCCGATAAAATGAGCAGATACACCTTTTGTCCCCTTACCCTCCGGCAAAGTTCGAAATGCAAGCTTGTTTTAGGGGGTCGATTCGATAGATTTTAGTCTTCATTTTGGGGTCGCAATCCTTGGGGGATGCAGGTTCGACTAGATTCCCTGTTAGCTTGTCAGAAACTAGGAGCTCGGCATTTGGGCGACTGAGCGATTTATTCGAGCGGTTATGCATTTAAACTAATGATTTTCAGTTATCACGTGATTATTTCGAATGGTTTCGGACTCTCAAACACGAAGTTAATAATGTAGACAAGTAATGGAATAGTTGCTCTGCGCAAAAGTACTCATTCTTTCCTAGTTTATAGCTTTGCTTTTTTTTGATGTTCTTGTTGAGAGTAATTAAATATATTTATCTGACTAATTTATGAGGAGGGAGGGTAAAATATTTCTGATTACGTTTTCCAGAGGATTGGGATTCCCGACCCATTGAAAAGTGTACAAGTGTGGCTTGAAGTGCATTGAAGTTCATGATTATTTTTTTTTTCTTTCTTGATCCGCTCTTTTTTATTTTTATTTTTCATTCGTCGACTTTAGGAATATGCAATAACAGTAAAAGTGTTGGGAGTGAAGTTGAAATGTTTCTGAGTGCTTTAAAAAGAAATATTGAAGCTTGTCGTGTGGGATTAATTTTAGCTTCCACTCTTCGGCCCAATTTTTTAATTAAAAATTACATTTTATACAGATTGTTTTTTTTTTTTTTTTTTGAAATTCCATACGCAAGATATTTGTGACTTCTTGTGTGCGTAGCATTTATTTTCGCGTGGGTAGTTAAATTTAAGTATTTTGCTTGTTTTAATCGCTTCTGTTTATGTCATATTCCTTATAGTTTCGTAAATGTTGATTAATATATTATTTACTCAACTTAAAAATTTTCAGTCAATTAATGTGCTGATTTTATGTTTTTTTTTTTTTTTTTTTTGTAAAGTTGAGGCAATACTGCTGAAAATGCTTAGGCTCGCAACGGTCCATTTCGGAACTTCCGTAGCTACGTTTCATTTTCCGTGCGCTGGTCCTCAAAAAGGTTAAAATTGATTGTCAAGTTTCTCTGAAAAGCAGATTACGTATTCTGTTTTCAAATCATCCGAGATGCTCGATAACCGAGCATACCACAACAAACAACATATTATACAAGAGAGAGCGCGAGGGAGGGGGGTAAATGGCGCAGACCGCGCCATTGAAGTTTTGAAGAGGAGAGGGTAACTTAAGCGGGCTTTAATTTATTTTAGGGGGTTCAACGTCGCATTTGAGGGATGAGTGTCATCGCCATGAGGGCGGGGGCACCACTGAATTATAAACACCTTGCGTTTAAACATTTCATAAACGTTTTAACATGGCTGCCACAGCATTAACAATCGCTTTAAAACATTTACTCAACTCTGAGTAACCCCATTCGAAAAAAAGCAGAAGCAATTATTTGATTCAATAACCTTATAGAATGACAGGGGTGACACATTTGAGAAGCAATTATTTGATTCTAAAACCTTATAGAATGACAGGGGTGTCCGTCCGTCCCTGTGAGCAATGGCGCGCTTTTTATGACAATCCCCCCTCCCCCAAGAAACGATAATCCGAAAAAGGGCTAAGACTACATTAAATTTTCAATTACACGGTTTGTACCATACCGGTCAAGGGCGCCATACAAACCTATTTCAGTACAAATTAGAGTTATTAAAATTTGACATTTTTAATAACTTATTGATTAATTGCTGGAGAAGAAATGATTTTACATTTTCGCAAAAAAAAAAAAAAAAAGTACTAAAAGCAAGGATGTCCTAATTTCAAAGAAGGGGGAGCCCCCACTTGCCCCCCCCCCACCTATATGGAAGCCCTTGATACCGGTTTAATATATTTTTAAGTTTAACAACTCTCAATTTTAAACCTGCTAGTGTCGCCCAACGACTTGCCCATATTATCATTATCCCTCACATTTTAATAAAAATTGTACATACGTACGTATTTAATCTTAATAACTGTCAAGTTCAAAACAATATGGAGAGCGTTTCTCTATCCTTTGTTTCAAGATTTCACCACCGGATCTCACCAGGGGCAGATACAGAAAACCATTTGAAGGGGGATGGGGGTCATGCTGAAGAAAGCCCTCCCCTATGAACGAAATTCCCGTTTTAAGTACGAAAAAATTCTGAAACTTTTTTGGGGGTCAATAAAAAGCCCCAAATCGGTCAGGAATAAGGCACATAATTGGGGATAAACGTTGCAAATTAATTTCATAAGCAATAAAACAAAGTAGTTGTTCAAATATTTTCTTTGAAAAATAATTGATGTATTGAAAAGATAAGATACTGTCATCGTTTGCATTTTATGCATAAATTATTTGAACACAATGTGTACGGATACTATTCTCGAGAGTTCAGGGGGAGGGGGTCATGACCCCCACTACCCTCCATTGTATCCGCCACTCACACAACACATGCCCCTCCATAAATCCGCTCATATGATAATTAACAATTTTCGTTCTAAAAATATCGTTCTCGATTATTAAGGAATCTCACAATTATCGAAAGTTCGAAGCCAAACATTCAACTATTACCCCATTCGAATAAAGCAAGAGAAAAGCAATCATTCGATTTTAAAAATCATTCCAAATCTATCCATTCCAAGAGCAAAGATCACCACCTATGAAGCTCTTCCCCCAAGAGCAATACCCCCAAAAGAGACAAAATCCCCTAAAAATTACAATACCGCAGTTTACGTCAAAACTCCTCCCCCCCCACCCCTCTTATTTGCACCCATAGGAATGAATTACACGAGAAGTTAACCACTTGTTTTATTAAGAAATAACTAAGTACCTTTGTGCCGAGAAGTAACATGAAATAACAAACGTTTAGTATCCCAAATATACAGAGTACTGCAGAAACGTGTTTTGGAGTTTTAAGGTACCCTTTTTTCAACAAAATAGTAAGCTTTTACATATAGGGGGCCATTCCTTTGTTACGTATGGATGATTTTGGCCATTTTTGACCCCTTCCCCCCATGTAAGGGTACGTAAGGTTTTTCAAACCCCTCCCCCTATTCTTACGCAAGATTCCATTTCGTTTTTCGAAATAATGAAATAACTAATCTAATATCACTGGAATCAAAATTTAATTCCCTATTATTAAATTAAACCTTTTTGTGTGAAGAAATATTTACTAAAAAGTTGGAATCTAGACTGAATGTGTTTTCGACATTTTTTTGTATATGATGCGATAGTAGTTAAAAATAAAGCATGCCATACAATAGTGCAATTCTTTTATTATGTTTTACATAATTAATTCTTCGTAAAACAAATAAAAAACAGTCATCCTAATACGTTTTTATTTTCCAGGCGCAAATGAAACATCGGCTTGGAAAATACTGCGTAAGAATGCGTTTGAACCCCTCTCTCCCCCCCCCCCCCCCAAAGTATGTAGACATTTTTCTAACCCCATCCCCTCGGGACCCTTACGTAATTAATGAATGGTCCGTAAAGACATCCAGTAATGTCCTTACATCCGCAATCTCACTATTTTGCGTTGAAAAAAGGGTTCCTTCAAACCCCGAAACACGTGTCTGCAGTGATCTGTATATGTGGGCTCTAAAACGTTTGTTATTGCCTATTACACTTGTATCATTACCCAATCGTATAGTCGAAGGTGAACGTAAGGGGGAAGACGTCCCCTCAGGTTTTCAACTTAAGTATTCCCCCTTTTTACCTGAACTAAAATTTTAATGGCTCTCAAGTTAGAACCTTATAAGCGCCTCCAACCTTTACTTCCACCACCGGGACACACGACACATGTCTCCCACAGACCCGTCCATGTGTTCATTCATTAACACCTTTCGCTCAAAATATATCATTATACTACCAAGCATCCCCAAAGAATCATTTGATAATCAAGCATTCAACAGTATACATTCAATTATAACACTATTCGAATGAAACATTAGAAAGGCAATTATTTGATTGTAATACCATTTAGATCGCAAGGGTATCTATTCCTCAAGTGTGCTGGCACACTTTTTAAAATTAGGGATCCTCTCTCCCCCTCAAGAAGGACACTCCATAAAAAAGTCTTACGTCCATTAGGAATTTCAATGGCTCAGTCTGCGCAATGACCCACCTCCCCTGTGGGCTCCTCAGCGCAGCCCGTCTTTCTGGGGGAAGGGTTAAAAGTAAAGTCAGAACAAACAACGTAAGTAGTTTGTGCTTCTACTTACGTTGTTTGTTCTGACTTTACTATTCAGCACAAAGGTATTTATTTTCTTAAGGGTTAAAAGGTTTCAATGCAAACTTTTTCGGAAGACAGAAAAAAAAACCATGCTCATTCATAAGTAAAATCATTAACTTTGACCGCCTAAATGACGTATCCGCCCCAGTAACTAAAACACTTCAGAAGCAAGGTTGCCCATTCGCCCTGAGGTCAAGCCCCCCCCCCCCCCACCCTCAATATCGCAGAGACCTCCCCCCCCCAACAAATGAGAAAAATACCCCTTAAAACACCCCCCCCCCCAAAGTATCAATAGCACAGTCTGCGCCATGACCCCCCCCCCTCCATAGGTGGGCACCCTTGTCAGAAGTCAACTATATTGAGAGGTTCATTCGATTATCAAATCGATCGAAGATTACACTGCTCGAGTGATTGACATCTCGAGACTCAAGATCTCGAGAACTCAACATCTCGAGAACTCAACATCTCGAGAAGTTCAAAGCGAGAACTCGAGCAGTTGATCGCTCGAATTCTCAGAATGTGATAATCGAGAACTCGAGAAGTTCATCGCTCGAGAACTCGAAAAGTGATAATCGAGAACTCGAGAAGTTCATCGCTCGAGAACTCGAAAAGTGATAATCGAGTACTCGAGAAGTTCATCGCTCGAGAACTCGAGAAGTGATAATCGAGAACTCGAGATACGATAATCGAGAACTCGTGGTAATCGAGTTCTCGAATGATCTTGAATAATCGAGTGAGTCGATTATGAGAACTCGATTATGCCCATCACTACTATGTATGTATTTATCTCTCTATGTCCAAGTTACTTTTCCCGAATGCCAGTGAACTGACCATCGAACCAGGTATCGATAGATTCGTAATTTTCCCGTCTTTATGTTTGGCTATTTAACATAATCCTCCAATAATAATTAGTGGAGATATCAATTAAAAACTATTAATTATGATAGATTTTGACATAAAATCCTTATTTTTCGTAGACTTTCCTCCATTCAAATTATTATTCAGAGCTTCATCTCAACTTTCCGTAAAAATGCTTTTATTAAAATGTGGAGCGTGAAGATAATCATTGAGAAGAAAAATCTGTTGCCATTTTTTTTCTCGAACATCAACAAATATAATTCTGGCTTTTGTTTTGAGGCTTTTCCTGTAATCGGGGGATTTGAAATGTTCCCTTTTTGATTGTTTTTACTCAATCTGCCACAAAATTTTACTGTTTTTTTTTTTTTTTTTGTTCAAGTCTTATTTTTGAACACGCGTCACTTGCCATAACTTTTGTTTTCGAGGTAGACCGTGCAATGCCGGGAGACACAACTAGTTAACGTATTAAACATTGTTAAGTTATATTGTAAATACAAAATCATTGCAGAAAAGAACCTTTTTTTCGAGTTTCTAAAAGATAAACTTTAAAGAAAAGCATCGAAAAGCAGTTCAAAATAATAATGAGGGAGTCGTTCAAAGGAATAGTACAGTAAAATAGGATTTGATTAATTTAAAATGAAAAATAGATATAGATGTGGAATGTTTGCCTCATTTCGCTTTAGCAATAAAATCAATAAAATAAACCGATTACGGACTGAGCTACAGTAGTAATGAAGGATGCACTTTTCATTCATTGTGAATACAGTAAAATAGAAGACATTTATTTAAATCTTGAGATATAATTGATAACCAATATTACAATATGTGAAGATTTTCTTCATAATCTTCACATATATTTTCGAAAGTTTTACCAAAAAGTAAACAACCGTTTTGATAAAAGTTCTTCGTTTTCATTATAATAACAATATTTGGCAGCTTGTTAGTTCTAGTTTAATTAATTTATTTTTTTTTTATCTATCATTTCCATGTATAATAACGAATAAATATCTTTTTGCTTGAATATTAAATGAATGAATTACCAACGTTTTAATGCACAAAAATTGCAAATTACTGCTGACACGTGTTTCGGGGTTACAAGAAATCCCTTTTTCAACGCCCTCCGATGACTTTTCA